>NC_041382.1:666864989-666879190 GCF_002162155.2 Triticum dicoccoides | reverse complement strand
GCGCTCCAACACAAGTCCGTTTCCTCCGTTTTGCGATACGCCACACCCCTCTCGATCAACAGGACCCCCATTTCGACTGTAGGAGGTCCGTTTCCTCCGTTTTGCGGTATGCCACACCCCTCCCGATCAACAGGACCCCCGTTTCGACCGTAGGAGGTCCATTTCCTCCGTTTTGCGGTACGCCACACCCCTCCCGATCAACAGGACCCCTGTTTCGACCGTAGGAGGTCCGTTTCCTCCGTTGTGCGGTACGCCATGCCTCGTTTCCATCGCCTCTTCCGTCCAGGCCCTCCCGATGAACACGACCACGCATTCCGTTCCGACCCATGAACATGACGACGACGCTGTTTCTCCGTTCCGACCCAGCCATGTACATGAGCCATCATCGTACGTATGCGCGAGTAGGCGTTCGAGACCCCGCCCGTATGTACACATACGTGGCCGTATTTTCTTTCTTGCACCCTGGCCGCTGTACGTACGTGTACATGCTACGTGCACGCCTCTACTACGACACATGCGCGCCTCTACATCGACCAGTATGTACGTACACATTCGCGACCAGAATGACAACACTACGTACGCTTCGACCAGGTGGGTCCCGACTATCAGGCACTTCCTTGCCTGCAAAGATGTAGCTGGTCGGTCGCAGCAGTCAGGGGGCGAATCGTTTTTTTGCCCGGACGCACTTCCTTGCATGCGAAGATGTAGCTGGTGGGTCCCAGCAGTCAGGGGAAACGTTTTTTTTCGTGAAATACAGTGGCCCATCCGGTGGGTCCCAGCTATCAGGTGGAGGAAACATTATTTTCCACGTAATAAGGAGGCACTTCCTTGCTGCGGTTGTGGACCCAGCTGTTAGCCTCTCCACGTACAGTCCACGTCCGATGGAAGTCGTTCCTTGACCACGTTGACCACGCCGCACCGAGAGCACCAGGGCGGTGGACGACGGCGAGGCCTAGGAAGGGGACGACACGGAGGCAGGGAAGACTCGGCAGTTGTTTCCCACGCGGAGGGGAGTACGACTATACGAGTGTTTACTGGTTCGTCTGACGTCGCCGGAGAATAACAGCAGGTGTGGGTGAGTAGAGGGATGGCTAGGCCAGCGATGGGAGTACGGTCGGGCGGTGAGGCCTGCGCGGCAGCATAGCCGACCACGAGGAGGAGGGAGCAGGCAGTCCCGCCGGCGCTTGTTTGAGCGGCTGGAGCAGGAAGAGCAGAGATTGAAGAAGTACGACGGCCGTTGGATGGACATCCAACAGTCAGTGCTTGTGCGTCAACCTTTTTTTAGGAAAGCCTCAAATCTGTGGAAAATAGCATACAACCCATCTGCCATTATTTCTAATAGTTTACAGCCCATTTGCTAATTCTTAAGGTTTTTTTGGAGCACATATTCTTTTTGTTAGCATTGCAACCCATATTGTGGCAACGGTTAGAAAATTATACGAAATTTTGCATATTTCTGTGCGGTCCGAACTGTTTTTAATTCCAAAATTTCGACTCACATTCAAACTGATTTTAAAAATAAATGTATATCAATATAAAATCCAACAAATTCTCCATGCATAAAAATTAATGTAATTTAAAATCTTGAAATGAAAAAAAGATATTTGAAACTAATTGCCGGTTTGATGTGTTTTAAAAATGTACAACCCATTTCTCATTACTGATGGGCCATTTTCTCGGCCAGCCGAATGAAAGCTCTCCTCGTCTTGAAAGATTTGCAGCCCAATAGGCCTGACAAAGCGACTTACTTGGCAAATCACAAAAAAACTGGGCTGTGGCCGTGGACCCAGCTGTCAGCCTCTCCACATACAGTACTCTTCCGATGGAAGTCGTTCCTTGACCACGTTGACCATGCCGCACGGAGATCACCACGGTGGTGGACGACGGCGAGGCCTAGGAAGGGGACGACGCGGCAATGGAAGCCCGCGCGGAGAGGACTACGAGGGTTCACTGGTTCGGCTGCGGTGTGAGGCTGCCGTCGCAGCAGGGCCTGGCCAGCGGTGGGAATAGTAGGGGGCGGTGAGGCCTTTGCGGCAGCACAGCCGGCCACGGGAGGCAGGAGCATGCGGCACGACCAACGCTGCATTGGGCGGCTGGAGCAAGAAGACCAGAGGTTGAAGAAGCAGTACGACCGTTGGATGGACATCGTACGGTCACTGGAGCTAGAATCGTTCATATTGACTAAGTTGACAAAGCCCTTCGTCCCCGTCAACTTAGTAGGCCCACAAGTCAGCCTCCCAGCAAGGTGGGTCCCAGCTAGCCGGGGGAGTATTCATTTTTTGTGCGTAATAAGGAGGCACTTCCGGTGGGTCCGAGCTGACAGCGGGGGGAACGTTTTTTCACGAAATACGATGGCCCATCCAGTGGGTCCCAACAGTCAGGGGGAAACGATTTTTTTCGCAAAATACTGGTGGCCCGTCCAGTGGGTCCCTGCTGTCAGGTGGAGGAATAATTATTTTCCTCATAATAAGGAGGCACTTCCTTGCGGCTGTCGTGGACCCAGCTGTCAGCCTCTGCATGTACAATACTCTTTCGATGGAAGTCGGTCGTTGACCATGCTGACCACGCCGTGCCGAGAGCACCAGGGCGGTGGACGACGACGAGGACTAGGAAGGGGACGACTTAGAGCCGGGGAAGACACAGTAGTGGATGCCCACGCGAAGAGGAGTATGAGGGTTCACTAGTTCGGCTGCGGTGTGAGGCTGTTGTCTCCGCAGAATAACAGGGGGTGTGGGTGAGTAGAGGGATGGCCTGGCCAGCGGTGGGAGTAGTAGGGGGCGGTGAGGCCTCCGCGGCATCACAACCGGCCACGGGAGGCAGGAGCACGCGGCACGACCGGCGCTGGTTTGGGCGATTGGAGCAAGAAGACCAGAGGTTGAAGAAGCACTACGACCGTTGGATGAACATTGTACGGTAACAAGAGCTAGAATCATTCATATTGACTAAGTTGACAAAGCCCTCCGTCCCCATCAACTTGGTAGGCCCACAAGTCAGCCTCCCACTATGTTGGGTTCCAGCTGGCAGGGGGAATATTCATTTTTTTGTGCGTAATAAGGAGGCACTTCCTTGTGTGCGAAGATAGCTGGTGGGTCCGAGACATGTCAGCGGGGGGCACTTTATTTCGCGAAATACAGAGGCCCTTCCGGTGGGTCCCAGATGTCAGGTGGAGGAATCATTATTTTGCGCGTAATAAGGAGGCATTTCCTTGTGTGCGGCCGTGGACCCAGCTGTCAGCCTCTCCACGCACAGTCTACTTCCGATGGTGTCATTTGTTGACCATGTTGACCACGCCGCGTCGAGCGCATCCAAGGTGGTGGACGACAGCGAGGCCCCGGACAGCAACGAGCTGGAGATGGGAAGACGCGGGAGTAGAGTCGCAGACGGAGAGGTGTACGAGGGTTAACTGGTTCTAGTGTGGTGTGGTTCGACAGTCGGTGGAGAAGAACAGGAGGGGTGGAGGGGTGGAGGGATGGCCTGGCCAATGGTGGAGTAGCGCTTCATAGCAAAGCGTGCTAAGCAGAGCTGCTAGCAGCAGGAGGCGGGAGGTGGTCCCAGCGGTGCTGGAGGAAGAAGACGAGAGATTGAATATGGATGCCTGTCATTGGATGTAAATCCAACGGCTAACATGTCAGAATCATTTGTTGACTAAATTGACAACGACTTGCATTGGCTTTGACCTATTGGCCCACATTTCAGCCTCCAAAAAAGTGGCACGTATTCAACCCATTTTTTCAGAATTTACAGTCTTTTTCTTTGCGCGGTAGAATTTACAGTAAATTTGATCTTTTTTTTTGAATTACAACCATTAGCTGGGCTAGGTGAACAAATAATGTAGCGTCCATGCGGCCCGTTTATTTTATTTCCTAAAAAATTACAGGCCATTTGCACTTTCTCGAAATACACGATTTTGCTGGGCTGATTCTAATTATAATGTTGGGTTGGGCCAGCAATGTTATCAAAAAATAATTAGGGGTTGAGCATTTTGTTATAAATATATTTAAATAATAAGTGATATTATTACATTCGTCCTTAAATCTTACCAAGCTTTTGTACACAATCACTAGGATTTTCGTACCAAAACAATCCAGGATTTTATTTGTTAAGAAATTATTTTTATAAGTTAATAAGATGTGGGATATTGTTTTCTTACATATGTAAATATCTGTTAAATATATGATGACAACAAAAATAATATATAATAACATATGAAATAAATTTTTTAGAAAAACAGGGAGCATCTCCCCGGTTCCATTGCTGAGAACGAAACCACAACATATTCTGATACAGCAGCTCAAAGAGCAGTTCGAAAGCAAAGGTAGAAAAGCTACAAACTAGGGGGGTGGATGAACAAGTTCTCTGAATAACACAAATCACCCGAGCGGTGCCAAAGGCAGAGCGGATAGAGCACTCAAATGACACAAGGAGGGTCCAGCGAAGCCTTCATGGTCTTCAGCCGAGGGGCCGTGTCAGCCTGTAGCGACCAGTAAACAAGCGGAGACACCGGGCTGGAAGGCGTAGCATGGTGGATGTCCCTCTTTTTCGGCGCCAGGTGCCCATCATCTTCATCAGAGATCTTGAGACGAGCCCACGGGTCCAGCCCCAGAGCAGGTCGAGCCTTGTTCAGCCACAAGTGATCGCCAACGGTTTCTGGAGGGATCTTGTTAGGGTTTCCACGAAGCTCATCAACTTGTCCTTGTCCGATCCGGAGGAGAGAATCGCCCAGTTCCTCACCATGTTCCTGACCAACCTCAAGACCTGCGGAATGGAAATCCAGGAGGTGTTACTGAAAATCATAGCATTTCTATATTTCCAGAGGCACCAAAGGACAGCTGAGCTAACAGTGTTTAAAACTAAGCACTTTTTGGTAGCAATCCAGAATCTGGCGAAAGATTTGAAGGATGAGCCAATCTGACTAGAGAAATATTCCTCAATGTGGGCCCAGAGATGTTTAGCAACTATACATTCAAAAAATAGGTGAGAACAAGACTCTTGTTCCAAGCAGTAAACACAATTAAGGGGTTTGATGATGTGTCTCTTCCTAAGGTTATCCCTAGTCATCAATTTGTTTTTGGAGAGAAGCTAGAGAAATACATGAATTTTAGGGGGAACTCTCAATTTCCAGACAGCAGGGATAAACACGGGTTGAACCCTCTAAAGTTGATAACATGATAGAGGGAGCTGGAGGAATACTTCCCCTTATTGTCCAGCTGCCAAATCAGGGCATCCGGCTCGGCAGTAAAGGTAATGCTTTTTTTAAAGAGAGTTTTAGGCATTGACCGTCCCAAACTTCATTGACAATTTTTTTAGCTCATTACGGACAGAGTAAATAGGCCAAAATTGGACTGCTAGGGGGGATGTGCCAAACCAACTATCTTCCCAGAACCTGGTTCTGCTCCCATCCCCTATGTTCCATCTGTAGCCAAATTTCATAGCATGCATAATATATTTTAATCCTTTCCAAAATCTAGAGGTCTTAGGGTTGGAGGAAGGGACAAAAATATTAGGTTTATTTCGTAGGTATTTATGGGCAATAAGAAGCTTCCAGGGTTTTAGGTCTTTCTCATAGAATCTTTTAATCCAAGACACTAGAAGACATATGTTAATTTCTTGGAGGTTAGGTATGCCTAGGCCTCCAAAATCTTTTTTCATAGAGACTAGGGCCCAATTAGCAAGGTGTAGCTTCCTATTTCCCTCAAAATCATTCCACAAGCAATGAGACATTTGAGAATTGATGAGGTTCACTGCCCATTTAGGGAACTTGAAGAAGGAGAGGAGATACACTGGAATGCTAGCCAAACAAGCTTGTATGAGGATCTATCTACCTCTGTAAGAGAGAAGTTTGCCCCTCCACCCAGCAATCCTTTTAATGATTTTATCCAGAAGGGGTTGGATATCCTCTCTCCTCAGTTTATCATAATGGAGAGGGATACCTAGGTACTTAATGGGGAAGTTACCTTTATTACAGACTAGAATAGAGAGGAAGTCAGCTAACTCCTGATCATCCATGTTGATAGGGATGAGTTCACTTTTAGAGTAGTTGATTCTCATGCCTGAGACTTGTTCAAACCAGGTTAGAACGGTTTTCAGATTGCTAGCATGTGTGGAGTCATTGTCTAAGAAAAGGATGGTATCATCTGCATATTGAAGGCAGATGATGCCACCAGGGCAGACCTCAGGACGGAGCCCTGCAATCAGACTATGATCAGCAACTTTGCTCAGCATTTAAGTAAGAACGTCCACTACTAAATTAAACAAAAGCTGGGAGATGGGGTCACCTTGCCTAAGGCCTTTACCAGCAAGGAAAAAATCACTTTCATAGTTATTTAACTTGACCCCAACAGACCCCCCATGAGCAAGTTGCTGGATCCAACTCTCCTCTATGAAAGGCTTGGAAAAGATCTAAAGATCATTTTTCACCAAGTCCCAAAAATGCTGGTAAAACAAGAAGGGAATCACATCAGGACCAGGAGCCCCATCAGGATAAGAGCTAAAAATGGCTTCCTTCACCTCTGTCTCTGAAAAAAGGGGCTTCTAGCAGCTCATTTTCAGCAGAAGAGACTTTTTCAAAAGCAGAGAAAAAATTGTTTTGTAGAGAGAACCCAGAAGGGTTTTCTTTCTTAAACAGGTCTTTGAAGAAGTCACTAGCCATTTTCAGCATCTCATCTACCTTAGTAACAGGGCCATTAGGGCCATCAAGGGAGTGAATGAGGGTTTTCCTCCTCCTCTGGTTAGCTACTGCATGGAAGTAAGCAGTATTTCTATCACCCTCCTTAATGTTCCTATCTCTAGACCTTTGTTTGGCTTTGATTTCTTCTTGAAGCCAAATTTTCTTGAGCTCTCCATGGACAAATTTTAATCTACTAGTCTCAGCCTCAGAGAGGTCAGTGGTTTCTGCCTTAATATCTAGAGAATCAAACTCAAGGAGGAGAAGCCTTTTGTATCTTCTAAGATTAGCTTCCTCATTGGAGTTCCACCCTTTGGTAGTTCTTCTAAATCTCCTGATTTTGATCTGCCAATTTTCTAGGGGGCAGCTGCTCCCAGTAGGCTCATTCCAGATTTTCCTGACTAGCTCAGTAAAATCTTCTCTAAGCAACCACCACTTTTCAAATTTAAAATTATTGCTCTTTGGAGTTTGGTTAAGACCAGAGTCCCAGAGCAAAGGAGTGTGGTCACTACCACATCTAGGCAGAGCTATACAACTAGAAAGGGGAAAGAAACTATCTAATTCTATGTCACAAAAAATTCTGTCAATGGTGGACATAATCCTAGAGCAGCACTTCCAACATATCTAGCAGAACTGTGGGTTTTCCTTCTTACAGGGTAATTCTCAACTTTATGGGTAACCATTTTGCAGATAAAACAACTCTTGGGCTTGACACATTTATCCAAATGATGCCCTGGTTCCCCACAGTTGTAGCAGATCACCTCAGAGTATGCCATAAGGCCCGGAGCAGGGGCAGGAGCAGTTTTCTGGATGTCCTATCTCTTCTTTTATTGATTCTTGCCTCAAAATTTCTCACTGATCTGAGAGTTAGAACCACCAGCAGATTGATCTTGGGCAATTACAGGAGCCTACCCAGATTGTGCCCCCATTTGGGGTGGAGGTGGGCCGTACCACTGCCCAACCGGCGCTCCCCCCATTGTGATAGGGGAAATTCATCGAAGTTCCTGGTTCCTGCTCATCCTCCAGCCAGATGTTGTCTCTCAGGAAGCAGAAATAACCACCAGACAGCTCAATTGAAGTAGATTGCAAGCCTAATTTCAATCTTCTGCAGGTTTGGGGGAGAGGTAAGGTAGGGGATCCACCTGCCCCGGCTCCGGTGGCGTGCTAGTGGGCAGGAGTCTAGTCAAGCATTCCCATCTCGCAGCACGGCGTGGATCTCCTAAATTCACTTCTCCTTTCGCCCATCGAACGAACGCAATCGACGGCTCACCGGGGTGGGGAATCCTGTGCTTCTCCGAGAAATCTCCTTCGAAGTAGATCCGCAGGGCTAGATTCAGCAGCTCCCAATCCACATGATCCTTGCACATCCGAGCATACCTGCGCGAGTGAGAGAACGGATTCGGTCCCTCCTCGGCTTCCTCCCTCGCAGCTTCCTCCTCTGTTTCCCTCCATTTGCGCGTGCACTGGGTCCAGGAGAGAGCGTCGTCGCGGATCCGCATCGCCCGCTCCCTCCATCTCCTCCCTCTAGTCTCCCGCAGCACCACCGTCACGACAGAGTCGAGCGGCTGGAGCATCCGCGGGAAGGCTTTGTAGACATGTGGGAGATGCATCTTGTACATCTGCTTGTCTTCCAGTCATTCCCCCATGGATATGGCCGGCGACTCCATGGGGTGCGCGAGCGGACTTGCTGAGGGGGGCTGGTGCGCTCGGAGTCAGCAGGCGGGGGGTGGCGGCGAGATCTATTTGCCAATTACTCCCTCCTTTTCGGTTTATAGGGCTCAATTCAAAAATCTCACCAACCAAGGTAGATGATGAATGGTGGAATACTTTTTGTAGTTTGCAAAAGCACCTAATTAATGCACTTGTTTTCCTCAAAAAATTATGTTTATCAATGCATAAATTGCAATGCATGCATGCATAAAGTACATGCATTGGTCAATTTTCTCTTAATACTTGCATGCAATGATTTAATGCACCTTGGAATCTGAACATGTGATGGAAAACAACCAAATTGAGCCTTATAAAATGGAAAAACTAAAATTTTGAGATAAGCCCTATAAATCGAAAAGGAGGGAGTATGTGAACTAAATAGTCAACATATAAAATAATTTAAATATATATAATATAGTTAGAAGGGAAACATAAGTTGGACCTGGCGTTCCTATTCTTATATAGAAAAATAGAACATACCTCTGCGTTTTCTTCAAAAAAATACATAAATTGGGCTGCCAAAAATAAAACCTCGGATAGGAGGTCCATAGGCCGGTCGATACATGACGGCCCTAAGAAAATACAAACAGGCCTATGGACCTCCAAAACCACGTCCAACACTTGCCAAAACTTCGTCCCTCGTTTTCTCTGTGTTTCGCACACTCGACATTGTGTGAGCATTTTGACTGTGCATCATATGAAGATGTGCTATGCATGAATGTTGATCAGCATGATGTTAACTGGCCGGTAGTTCCATTTTCGACCTTGAATAAAACTTCCAACATGATGTTAACCCTGTTTGAAAAGGCCGTGTTAATATAAATGCTCTGCCTCTGAAAGTTGCAGTTTCTTATCTGAAACTGAACTTGCAGTTTCTTATCTGAAACTGAAACTTGGAGTTTCTTCTATGAGAATCACATTGTCTGCACTTTTATACTCCTATGAAACTACATTTTTCTAAGTGCTGAAAATAGATCTCTAGAATTCATAAAATACTTTATATGCTCAATACTGCAAATCTGAAATTCAAAAGACATTCATATCTGAAAGTACTCTCAAAATACACAACACAAAACACAATTCACAACCTGCAAATACTGACAACCCTAAGCTCCTCCTGACAATTCACAACCTGCCCGACTATTGGGCTGGGGGGCAGCCCCCTCCTATTCCTCGGTGGCAGACAGCCGCCCTGTGAGACGATGTGAACAGCGAGGGAGACGATGGCGGGGAAGCGTCGTCGGGCCAACTGTTTTCTCCTCTTGCAGTTGGGTTCGGTCGACGAAGACTCCACCGGCTCGCTCTGGCAGGACACCCTCACAAATGGCACCTTGTAGATGCTCGATCCTTCAATCTCTGGTGGATGCTCCATCTGGGATAGATACTCCCACCACCGCTCCCTCACGATCGGATTCGGTGAATCTGTTTGCTCCATGGCCCAGAGGAGCAGCTCTATGTACTCCGGCGCGACTCCCTCCGGGAGTATCGCCGCCTTTTCGCTCTGTTGCAAATATTTGGCCATGGATGTCGCCGTCGCCGCTAGTTGGTCCTTGTTATCAAACCAAGACTGTATCTCCAACATCCTAGCTAGCTTCACAAGGTCGCCGTCTGCGATCCTCACGTATCAGTTGTACTCTCCATCGATCTACTTCTCCACAGCACCTTCACTCGCCGGCAGTGGTTTTTGAATGGAAGAGGAGAGGAGCAGCGCTGGTTTTGGATTAGAACGGGAGAGGAGGGACGCTGGTTTTGGACTGGAACAGGAGAGGAGGGGCGGTGGTTTTGAAATGGAAGAGGAGAGGAGTGGCGCCGCATTTAGATTGGAACAGGAGAGGAGCGGCGGTGGTTTAAGAGGAGAAGAGAGAAAGAGCGGCGCTGGTCCTGGAAGTATTTTTTTGTTGTTTCGCGTATTTTGGGTCAAAGTTTAACCACGTACTGTATTTGACAAGCAAAATATGAATGCATATGACCAAAAATTGTATCATTTGGTTCGTATCTGAATGTACTTTCAAATTATACTCCCTCCATTTTTGTATACAAGGCCACAAACTCATATTACAGGTACCAAGGTAAAAATCAATGCTGTGTTTAAGTCAATGTTGCAAGCTAGCTTGTCACCTTGATTGTCGTGTTAATTAATGTGGTTTTTCTCTCCCAAGCACAACAAGCCAACCCTCTTACTCCTCACTGGTTGATTAATGTTGGGAATGCAAGCTAACCTTCTCACTCCCGCATGCACACAAGGGATATTAATGTCCTCGGGTGCTAGTACGAGGCAAACGCCATCAATTTTGCCTCGATTAATGTTAGTGGCCTTGTATAGTTGCAAATTGTAATTTTGATAGTGGGCTTGTATACAACGTATAACATATATTTTATGTGCGAAAATCATGGTCAATTATGACCCAGAATAAAAGGGAGACTAGTTATGTAACACCCTCGATGCGACTATATCTCCCACGTGTCGAGGCACGACTTAGAGGCATAATCGCATTGAAGGCATATGTCGCAAGTTAGGAAATCTTCACAACATCCCATGTAATATAAATAATAAAGGGGAGATAACAATAGTTGGCTTACACTCGCCACGTCAATCAAGTACATAAATAACATTACATCATCCAAACACTCATGGCCCGACTACGGCGCCAAAATAAAAGATAACCCAGCATGCGACACGGTCCCGATCACCCCCAACAGGGCACCACTACTGATCATCAGGAAAGGAAACATAGTAACATTGAGAGTCTTCGTCGAACTCCCACTTGAGCTCAATCGCGTCTCCTGGAGCGGAATCATCAGGCCCTGCATCTGGTGTAATAGTAATCTGTGAGCCACAGGGACTCAGCAATCTTGCACCCTCGCGATCAAGACTATTTAAGCTTGTAGGTAAGGCAGGGTAAAAATATGTGGAGCTGCAGCAAGCGACTAGCAAGTATGGTGGCTAACTTATTCGCAAAAGAGAGCGAGAAGAGGAGGCAAAGCACGAGCGAGAAACTAGAGAGCAACCTGCGCAAACATTACTCCAACACCGTGTCCACTTCCCGGACTCCGCCGACAAGAGGCCATCACGGTAACACACTCGGTTGATTCATTTTAATTAATTTAAGGTTCAAATTATCTACAACCGGACATTAACAAATTCCCATCTGCCCATAACCGCGGGCACGGCTTTCAAAAGTTCAAATCCCTGCAGGGGAGTCCCAACTTAGCCTATGACAAGCTCTCACGGTCAACGAAGGAATAGACCTCCTCCCAAGACGTTCCGATCAGACTCGGTATCTCGGTTACTCAAGACACTTCGACAGGTTAAAACAAGACCAGCAACACCGCCCGAATGTGCTGACAAATCCCGATAGGAGCTGCACATATCTCTTTCTCAGGGCACACTCAGATGAGCGCTCCATACAACTAAAACCAAACCTCGAGTTTCCCCGAGGGGGCGCTGCACAGGACTCTAGTTTGGACCAACACTCAGAGGAGCACTGGCCCGGGGGGGTTTAAAATAAGATGACCCTTGGGCTCCGGAAACCCAAGGGAAAAAGAGGCTAGGTGGAAAATGGTAAGACCAATGTTGGGCATTGCTGGAAAAGCTTTAATCAAGGCGAAATATCAAGGGGTTCCCATTATAACCCAACCGCGTAAGGAACGCAAAATCCGGGAACATAACACCGATATGACGGAAACTAGGGCGGCAAGAGTGGAACAAAACACTAGGCGAGAGGCCGAGCCTTCCACCCTTTACCAAGTATATAGATGCATTAAGATAACAAGATAAAATAATGATATCCCAACAAGTAAATAAATGTTCCAACAAGGAACGGCCTCCAATCTTCACCTGCAACTAGCAACGCTATAAGAGGGGCTGAGCAAAGCGGTAACATAGCCAATCAACGGTTTGCTAGGACATGGTGGGTTAGAGGTTTGACATGGCAATTTGGGAGGCTTGAAAGCAAATGCTAGGCATCGAAGCATTGGCATAGCAAAAGAGCGAGCAAACTAGCATAGCAAAGATAGTAGTGATTTCGAGGGTATGATCATCTTGCCTGCACAGTTGTCAGAATTGACTGGATCCTCGAAAGCAAACTCAACGGGCTCCTCGTTAGCGAACTTGTCTCCCGGCTCTACCCAAACAAGACAAACAAGCAACAAGGATACAATCAACCACGTGCAAACTCAAACAACACGATGCAAAGATGATATGCTATACGGGATGCGATGCGGGATGCAAAATGCAAGATATGACAGGAAATGCATGAACCTGGCCTCAACTTGGAAATCCAAGTGTGCCATTGGAAACATGAGATGAAATCACTTGAAAACAATATAAAGAACGCCAGAATCGGAGTTACGGTTTGGAAATGGCAAGCGATTCAAATATGACACCGATCTGCGATTTACAGCAAGTAGGCATCTAAATGCAATGAGATGAACATGCTACAGCACCCAAACATGACAACAAAATAAATGGCAGGGATGCATTTAAGATGCTTAACAAAAGTCTAGCACTGAGCTACGGCCAATTCATCCATTAACAGGTTCAAACAAGCATGGCAAAAATGCATATGGCAAACAGATCCCAGACTTAGTGAAATTAACACTTGTCTGGAATTTCAGATCAGGTAGCCCTCTTCGGAGCAACAAAACCACATGCTACAGGACCTGAACATGGCAAAGTAAAGCATGGCATGGAGCTACTCAAAGAGCTTAACAAAAGTCCCTTAGTGACCTTGAGCCAAAAGGGATCAGAAAATACAATTGCAAGCACGTGAACATAGCAAAAACATAATCAGTTTTCAGACAGTGAAAAACTGACACATGCTGAAATACAACTCAAGTAGGCATGTTTACAAGCTCGATGCACTCACTACAGAGCAAGTCATGGCAAGACAAGCATACACCCATCAAGAAGGCACAAAATGAAAGCTAGACATGGCAAGAACAATAGCATAGCATGCACGGATCAACTACAACATCATCGGCAAAATTGCAAACAAGTTGACAATCTGCCCAGATTCACAAAGTAGCAAAAGTAGAGCTCAATTGACTCAAGCTAGGATGCTCCATAATTGCAAAAAAATACATGGATGGATATATCACTACAAGACTAACAAAACATCCTTACTGATCATCCTCAAAAGAGGCACGGATCACTAGGAAACAACAAGAACATATGGCATCATGAGATAAACAGATCAAGGACTTAGTGGAATTGCTAAGTCCCTGAAAACAGAATTACTAAGTGCACCACTTTGCAAGCTTGCACTAGTCAGCACACACGTCCTAAAAATACATGGGTTGCACCTCTGGAAAGATGACAAAACCCTTAACAAAACACATGTAGAACTCATGGGCATAGCATGCACACAATAATCATGGCAAAAATGACAAAAAGCTAAACGGAGTAGCAGATCTGACAATTATCTCAAGTAGCTCTCTTCTAACAGCATTTCGGGCATCAAGATGAGCTCAAATGAAAATGATGCAATGAAATGAAATGATGTACTCTCTGAGATGAACATTTTGATATGCTATATGGATGAATCGGAGCTACGGATGCAAAGTTACAGAGCCATGAACATGAGCACTTGGACTGAAAATTCCGAGGACTTAGACGAAAAAAATCACCCCGAGATCTAGGGTTTGCACGGAAACCGAGGCGCGGCCGGATCTCGCCGGAACAGTGCTCGGGGCTCGCCGGAGTTGGCTCCCGGAGCCGAAGGAGAGGCGGGGAGGTCCGGCCAGGCGCGGGTGGTGGTGGCCGGCGACGGAGAGGACGACCTGCAGGGTCGGCGACGGCGGTGGCTCGCGGTGGCGGCGAGGCGAC
>NC_041382.1:666851583-666864793 GCF_002162155.2 Triticum dicoccoides | reverse complement strand
GGGCCCGGCGGCACGGCGATGCGGTCCCGCGGGGCGCGGCCAACGGCATGACGCCACATGGCGGTGGAGTCCGGACGTGTCCGTCGGCGGGAAAAACGTCCGGCGGTGCGCGATGACGAGATCTAGGGTTTGGGGAGGGAGGAGACCCGGGATTTCGTGGAGGGATCTATTTATAGCCATAGAGGGAGCTAGGGGAGTCCAAATGAGGTGCGGTTTTTGGCCACGCGATCGTGATCGAACGCTCTAGATGATGGAGCAGAGTTAGGTGGGTTTTGGACCAAATTGGAGGGGTGTTGGGCTGCAACACACACGAGGCCTTTTCGGTCCCTCGGTTAACCGTTGGAGTATCAAACGAAGTCCAAATGGTACGAAACTTGACAGGCGGTCTACCGGTAGTAAACCAAGGTCGCTTGGCAAGTCTCGGTCCAATCCGGAAATGTTTAATCCCCACACACGAAAGAAAGGTAGAAAAGACCACCGGAGGAGAACGAAGCACCGGAATGCAAAACGGACAACGGGGAAAATGCTCGAATGCATGAGACAAACACGTATGCAGATGCAATGCACATGATGACATGATATGAGATGCATGACAACGACAACAACACAAGGAGACAAAACCCGAACCCGAGGAAATAATTATAACTTAACGCCAGAAACGGCAGAGTTGAAGTACAAATTGGGAAAGTTACATCCGGGGTGTTACAAGTTAATGTGGGGTCGCTTTCTTAATTGAAGGGTAAATTGATTTTGATTTTGATCCAGTCAGAGCGCGCCGGCCCTCTCATCCAATCCTAAATCGCTGCCGCACGCTCCTCTCCCTCTTCTCCATTGAAAAACCACCTCCTCTCCTCTCCATCATCTTCATTCCAAAACCACCGTCTCGCCTCTCCCTCTTCTCTATTGCAAGACCACCGTCTCTCCTCCATTTTCTAGACGCTTTGCTCCATGGCGCGGGCGCAATCCATGGATACAAAATTAGTATACTGTATACTATTTAAAAGTCGAGGGCAGGGCTTTTCCTGCGCGGTAGGTGGCGGGGCAGTTCCGCCTAGTCAGTTCGACAGAGACGCGAGAAGACGAGGGAGTAGGCTGCTGCAAACGTAGGGCCGTGTGATTTGACAGTGAGTTACTGCTGGATAGGTGGGGCCCCGTGATTTGACTTGCCATTATCATTTTAACTGCGGCGCTACGACCGGCGTGAGTCTCCCAGATTCCTGACCACCTCCTTACAGGTGCCTCTCCTAATGCTCTACCATGTAGTAGAGGCTGGCTCTTGCATGAGAGCCCACTTCTCCACTTTTTCCTTGCCTCTCTTTCCTCCACATATGCAAAAATGCCATGTAAAGCGCACTATTGTACTTACTTTTACTTGCTCCTATAGGTGCTTAAGCTTGCCACATAGGCATAAAGTCTGATGTGGCAAGTTAATCAAGAAGAGAGAGACTAGTTTGGTGACCCAAGGAAGAAACGGTGCTAAGCGCGTGTACCTAGGTGAAAAGACAATTTTGAGTCTATAGCTAATTAAATGAAGCAAACTTAGCAACACCATTTCATTGGAAGAGGTCACTCCTTGGCAAATGCAATAAATACACGCGCTTACTAGCACCGCTTCTTCCTTGAGTACGAAGAAAGAGATAGAGAGGAGTAACAAAAAATACACTTATAGCCAACCTTGTTGTAGTATGAGTGACTAAGTGATGACTATGTATGACATGCCAACATCAGATAGCCTAACGCACCGTGTTAAATCTCCAAGGGCGCCACCGCGCAAGCGACGCGACGGTCGTGGTAGGCGCGACCATTATACGGGCTGCTGACAGCCCTTGGATCTGAGATCAAACGGTCGCATCCTAAGTTGCTGAAAATTTGCAGAATAACCCTCCAGGATAGGATATTCACCCATAGGTCTAGAATCACGCCATGCAACTGTTCGATCTCAGATCCAAGGGCTCTCGGAAGCCCGTATCATGGGAGAATGGAAAGCCACTACCCTGCCGTTCGCACGCTGGCAGTTCGCTCCTACTCATCCCCGCACGTCCTTCAATACTACGGCGGTTCGCTCCTAGTCGTCCTGTCCATTCACATTACGGCAGTTCCACTAATCCTAACCCTCCTGCCAAATCCATGGCGTCCCAAATCTCCATGATCGGCGGTGAGTACAAGGTTAGAACCATCACCGGTGATGAGTTCGACGTCATCTACACCCGTTCTTCCGCGACGGTAAAAGGATGCCTTTCTCGCTTCAGACGCATGTTCGAAAACTCAGATGATGAGTGGGTCGCTGGGCTAGATGTTGAGTACACCACAGTCCTGGGACGACAGAAGGATCTAAAGCACAAAGAGAGGAAGAAGCCCGCCGTGATACAGGTTTGCATGCATGGCTTATGCTTGGTCTACCACATATGCCATGCCGACGTTGAGTGTCATGATTTTAAGGACTTCCTCGGGAGCAACCTAGTCAAATTTGTTACTATAGACTTTGGTAACGACAAAGAAATCCTGGGTCGGATAGGCCTCGTTGTAGGCAACCCCTTCGACCTCTAGAAGAATCGGCTGGTGCCCTCTCGTCAGCCTTCAATGCTGACCCTGGCAGGAGCCATGGTTCATCCTTCGTACGGTAAACTGGTGAAACCTCCATACACGTTTCATCGTCATGCATGGCAGCGGAATGTACTAGATATAGACCATATCCAATACGCTGCAATGGATGGCTACCTTTGCTTCAATATCTACAAGGGTTGGATGAAGAGCAACAGCCAAGTGTGCGGTTCAAGCAAAGAAGTATCGACCAAGAGGAAGAGGGACAAGGACGAAGTCGAGGACTTGGACGAGGACTCCGAGTAAGGTGGCAGTGTCGTTGCTCATGGTGGTTCTAATGCAGTGTCTACCGAAATAGTTGCAAAGTTTAATTTCAGGTGTGCTTAATTTAATTTGAGGGGTGTGTTGTGCTGAGCCCCCAGCAGAACTATGTTATGTTTCTTCTTGTTACTTTAACTCTTCAGTACGTACATACTAGTATTTCTTACATTTCATCTTTTAGTTGGTATAGTACTACCACTTGTTTCTTCACATTATATACGTACAATATATATGGCCAACATCATATAGCCAGCAGTTTAGTTGTCAAAGAATTTTAGGGTGCTTAGTTTTGTCAAAGAATTCCAGGATGCTTAGAGGGTGCTTGGATCCAAGGGACTTATTTTAGTCTGACTAAAAATAGTATCTTTAAGAGGCCAAAGTTCCAAGCACCCCTGACTAAAGAGGGGCTAAAACTAGTCTTGAGACTAAAATTTTTTAGTCAGGGGTACCCCTATTAAAATGTGGATTAGTCCTCTCTCTACTCATTTAACTCCTCTCCTTTAACACAGGCGAGTTCTGGATTGGTGGGTTTGGAGGATAATAAATGCTCATTAACTTGATTTTAGCCTTTTTAGTATTTAGATCCAAGCATGGGTGAGGCTAGCATGTTTTAGTCCCACTACTTTTAGTCATGGGACTAAAACGTATCCAAGCACCCTCTTAGTTTTATTTGAGGGGTGGGTTGTGCTGGAACGATTATTGTGACTAGCCTTTTTAATAGTACTATATGCATAATTTGGCGACGAGCGCTCTCTATATGTACCACCTTTTTTTAATTTCAAGTTTTGCTCCATGGCGCAATCCATCGATACTACTGCTGTACAAAAGTATACATTTTTTAAAAGGCTAGAGGGCGGGGCAGTCTAGCTTGGTCGGTTTCACGAGAGGCGAGGGCCTTTGTGATTTGACGGCTCATTACTGCTGGAAGGCGGGGCCTTGTGATTTGACCGCTCGTATAAATGCGCCGAAGACCTGATCGAGGAGGAGCAAAGAACCGTGCGGTATACTCAAGTTTTCCACTGGAGTAGTACTGCGACGGAGGAGCACGAAACACGACAGCCCAGTGTCATATGGCGATAAAAAAGATCTAATTTGCTAGTCATCTCATTGTTAGCATTGTTCTATTCATTCCCTCAAAAAAACATTGTTCTATTCATGCCTCGCAGAGAACGTGACACGTGCGGCGAAACACCTTAAGCAAAAGATGAAACACAGGAGCAAAAGAAGAAGGAAGATTATCACCCCAAATGATCTAATTCGCCACGGAGTCGTAACTGCTTCTTCATCGCCTCCACGACCTCCATCTCCTTGTGCGTCTCCTACGCCATCTTCATCATTGTGTCCATGACGCGGCATTTCTCGACGCGAGCCTTCATCATCTGTTCCACGGCCATATTACGTACCTTGATAGCAGCCGGGTGCTCGATGCGGAGCTTCGCCAACTCTCCCTTCTGTTCCATGGCGAGGGCCTGCAACATCTTCATCGAGGAACTACTATTCTCATGCAGCTTCTTCCAGCCGGCGTTCTTCTCCTTCAATAGGTCGATCTCGTGGCAAAGCTTCGCATTGTCCTCCCAAAGTCGCAGGATTTCGCTGGTCGCCTTCTTCTCCGAGGCAATGCTCTTCTTCAGCAGCATCACCAAGCCGGCGGTCAACTCCCCCTGCTGATTGAGCTCAGCGGGCATGTCGTCGAGGCTCTCCTTAAGCAACTCCATCAAGCCTTGGATGAACTCCTTCTGCTTATTGAGCTGATCAGGCATGCCGTCGAGGGATAACGACTCCAGCTCCGCCGGCTCGGCATGTTCGCCTCCGCGGCTAGGGCGCTCCTGGGAGCCATTGCCTGCCCGTGAGAGATCTTTCGAGGTCTCTGCGTGGCGGCGAGCCCTCTCTTTTTTTTCCGCAGCCTTGGTTGCCGCTCCCTTGTTACGAGTAGTTCTTGACCTAGAGCTCTGCTCACCGGCCATGGCAACGACGAACGAAGAAGAAGCACTTATGAGGAGGAAAGGTAGAGTGATTTTCCGTTAGGTAGTTCCCCTTTTTATAACCTAAGTACTAGCACTAGTACTAATACCTGCATAGTGGGAACACGTTCAGGTTTGATACGTACTACTAGTAGGTGTGAGCAGGCTTTCGAATGTGATGGGAACAAGGTAAAGATTAATTGATGGTTTTGGTTTCGAGGCCCGAAATGGCTCCCGATGAGTTTAGCGGAACATAAATTTCAAGTACTACACTGCTCAAGTGCGTAAATATTATGTTACTGTCAAAAATTGGCACAAAATACGAAGGAGACCAATGGAAGTACTACTAGCAACCCATGATTTAACTACTCGCATGCGCGCAGTGGAGTAATAATGTCTTTCTTCCGCCCTCACGTTCACTCAATTTGCATGCGCTGTATTAATTGACCATCAATGAAGTGAACGACTTTACATGTGTCAAATTATCACATGTGGTGGATCTTGGTACAAAATTGCGTCCACCCGTGTACCCGCGTGTGCGTGCGAGGAATGAGTGCGTGCATGGCGTGCGTGCACATCTTCGCTTCATGCATGTACCGCCAGTATGGCTCAGGGAGGACGAGTACATTCTTATGGAACCAGCAGCACGTCACTGTGATCAATCCACGCAAGGAGGTCGCGACAACGCCTACACATGTGCCACGTGGCTTCATGAACTGTAAGAGAGACACTGTGTAGCGTGCCATTGGTATTCTAATTTACGTGTTTTGCACAAACTCGAAGTACTAGTAAGGTACACGTGCATTGCACGCATCAGATTTCACAACCACATTATGAATAAATACCACACTATAGCATGTAAGCTCTGAGTCATGTCTGCCTGATGTAGCCCCTCGTTTAATTCTTGTAGTTCATCTCATTCAAAATCAATTAGTTTTTATAAAAAAGCTAAGAACGCGGGAATAGGAAAAACATGGGATTATAGTGGAATGTCGTCTTGAATCCTATAGGATTGTACGAGTGTTTGATTGTGCATAGAAAAAACACAGAATTCTTTCAAAGAGGTTTGAGTGGATGGGATGTTTCCTATGAAATCTAGTGCAAATGAATCATATGGAAAAATTCTTATGGTTTACAATCCTATGAATCAAACAACCAAGATAGGAAAAATTCCTAATGATTAGAATCCTCCAAAATTCCTTTGAGAATCCTTTGAATCAAAGAAGCCCTTAATATATTTTATGATTCATGGAATTGTGCGTTGTAAAGCATAAAGTAAAAACAAATAATGGCAATTCAACTAGAAAAAAAGTTTGGGCAATTATGATACGGAAGATTCTAGAATAAAAGAGAACCACTATTGTTTTGAGGTTTGTGCATTATGCTTAAGTTCAACCATGGAGTCTGCTAGATTGTACATGTGGCAAAATCCGGTGGGGGGGGCTAGAAGATGGTGCGAGGGGCCGAGTGGAGGGAGACTATGAAGGAATGCACAAGTGGAGATCGATATTTAGAGAGAGGGGGCGAACACGTGCGCTGATGCGCGCAGTGGCGGAGCCATGAAAAATAAATGAGCTAGGGGGCCAAGCATTGCTAATCCTTTACGAGGAGGGTCAATTAATGAACTTAAACCATTTTTAGCAGCAATTGTCTAATGATCACTGTCGGAGTAATTGGACGCGGATACCCCGAAGATGGTGAGACGATATTTCAAGACATCGGGGCTAGCAAAGCCCCTCAGTCCGACTGCCCGGCCGCCTCCACCGGCTCCCCGTCCGACTGCTTTGCCCAGCCGGCTGCCGACTGCGCCAACCAGCCGGCTGCCGACTGCAGCTCGACCCGACACCGACAAGACCCCGATGAGACGGCCATACCACAGACAAGACAACCGTACCGCGACGCCATCATGTACAGTGTCACTCGTCCCTGGGCACTATTCATGAAGTGACCCAGGAGACAAGCATGACATGCACCATGCCTTACCCATGCCCACTACCAAGCTTACATCCTAAGCTACCCTCTCCTATATAAAGGGGCACACATCATCCATCCAGGGGATGAACTCACACTCACACACACTCACGCATGCATGCTCAGGCACATGCGGCCACACACACTTGTGCTCATATGCATATACAAGGCCAAATGCCTATGGCACTGACCTCAGATACAGCTCCAGGAGGACTGTACCAGATATACCAGATACACTCAGACATGCAGCAGTAGAAGTATTATCTCTCCGGAGAGCTCCGAAGCTGGGTAAACCACCGCGTGCTACTGGCATACCCGCTCCCGGGCCTATCAGCAGCAGTCTTACCCTCACACTAAGCCCTTGTGGCATCTGTCGACTCACAAGCCCCCCGTGAGAATACCACGATAGTTGGCGCCCACCGTGGTGCGGTACTATGCTACCGCGCTGCTGGTGCTTTCGCAATCCGGGCGGGACCCTTTTTTCTTCATCGCCTCGGCCGCGGCATCGTGCCGTCTCTCCGGTAGCGCTCGGGGGCTCGACGTCGACCCGCCCCCCGGAGCGGCCGCGAGGGGTGGCGCGTCCTCGCCGTCGGCCTCTTCGTCATCACCACCGCAACGCCGGCCGTCCATCCGCGCGCGCCGCACCGGGCCTCGCTTCGGTCGGCCGCGTTCATCCACATGCCGCTCGTGCATGCTCCCCTCCGTGCTGCGCCTTGTTCCGGCCGAAACGCGCGTTGGCTCCTCCATATTTCATCTACGCAAGGTAGCTAGATGCAAGTCAACCGTGGTCATACACCATCCATACACTACTCAAACAACGGCTTGATTTCCTGTTAGCGCCTACACTGCACTATGCCTTGTGCATCTCCGGCCACGCCAACCTTGCTGCGTTTTGCTTCGTCCCCGTCAGAATCCTGCCCGGCCGTGGCCGCGCCACAGCGGCTTGCTGTGTCCCCATCCGGGCTCCTCCTCGCCTGGCCGCCTCCCCCCAGCCTCGGCTTCCACGCGTTGGGTCGTTGCGCCCAGCTCCCGCCCCGCTCCGGGCCGCCTTCGCCAACCTGGTGCCTTGCTCCGGGCGCCTCGCGCTCGCCCACGCGCCTGGGCTGGCTGGCCGCTCCGATCGGCCTTCGCGCCGCCGCGCCCCTGCCTGCTCCGCCAAGTACCCCGTTGCACTCGCCGGCCGCCGAGTCCGCGTTGCTCCTCCGTCCCGCCGACCCGGCCGCCTGCCGGCTCGCCCGTGTCTCGTACCCGACCCCCTCGGCGCTGGCTCCCGCCTACCGGCTTGCTCTCCAGCCGGCTGCTGCCTCGCACCGTCCGCCGTCCGGCTTCCACGACTCGGCCCGTCCGGCGTCTCGCTCCCCCGGCTTCCGTGACCCGGCGTCGCGCCAGCTCCACACGAGCTCGCCCTGCCCCGCCACTCCGGCCGCTCCCTCGTGCTGCGCCTCCAGGTCCGCGCGCGTGCGGCTCCAACCCAGACGGACTGGCTCCACCGCCTGCCTTCCCCGTCAACCCGAACGGCCGGCTCCGTCGCCTGCCGGCTCCGCTGCTCCGCCAGCAACCCGGACGGCCGGCTCCGCCGCCTGCCGGTTCCACCCCAACCCGGCCTGCCGGCTTCGCCCGCGCCGGCTCCCCCGCAACCCGGCCGCCAGCTTCTGCCATGACCCGGCAGCTGGTTTGCGCCGCGTCCGGCTCCTGCCTGCTGCTCATGTAAAGAGAGAAAGAAAGTAAAAAAAGTACTGTGGAAAAGAAAGAAGAAAAAGAGAGAGGCCGGCTGGGAGAAAAAGAAAATGGGTCGACTGCCCGCTGTGGCCGGCTGTTCGTGCAAAGGAAAAGAGGTCCGACTGACCAAGTCAACATCCGGCTTGATGAAAAGAGGTGGAGGCCGGCTGCACGTGTACGGGCTAGCTAGAAAAGTCAAGGTCGGCTCCCCATCAAAAAAAGAAAAAAGAAAGAAGGGTCTGGCTCCCCGCATGGAGTCGGACAGAAAGAGAGAAGAGAAAAGAAAGGGCCGGCTGTCCAAGTCAACGGCCGACTGCCTATCGCCGGCTTGCTGAAAAAAAAAGAGAGAGCAGCTTATACGTCTGCCTGCTATAAAAGAAAAAGGAAGAAGACATAGTAGTTGCCGGGAGATCTGGCCCGACTGCTTGGCAGTCGGCCCAGATCTCGAGGGCTACACTCAGCGGGTGCGCTGACGCGCCCCCGCAAAGAAGAAGACAAAGTAGTTGCCAGGAGATCCGGCCCGACTGCTCAGCAGTCGGCCCGAATCTCGGGGGCTACACCCAGCGGGTGCGCTGACGCGCCCCCGTGAAGATTGCAGACAAGAGAAGAGTTTTGTCCGGCTACCAGCAGCCGACAGAAGACAAAAGAAGAAAAAAGGGCGCAGCAAGCCGCCTCGCCACCTGGCCGGTCGAGCCTGACCGGCCGGGACCCCCCTTCGAGCACCCGGGGGCTTGAAGGCTACACCTGGCGTGTGCGCCGGCGCACTCCGCGAGCGCCGAGCCGCGCCGACTGTCTTCGGCAAACTCCGCCTCGGCTACATGAAAATCAATGTGAGCTCCTCACCCGCATATTTTTTGCATCACGCAAGTACGCATAACCCCGAACGATGCTCGGGGGCTATCACCGCATTTTATTACAGTTGCACTACTGTTCGCCCGGGCGCCAACCAGAGTTGGCCCGGGGGCTGGCCGCTTGGCTTGAGACGTTAGTTCCCGCAGACGGCTTAGTAGCGTGCGCAGTACCAAAGGCCCACTCTTAGTCACAGACCGCAGAGCGGCTGTCCGGCTAGCAAGAGTGAACACTGGAGGCCCCCACGCGAAAAACGTCTGGGAAGAAAAATGGTTCGGGTGACCCAGTCGTTTCTTTTATGAGTATCTGCTCGGTTAAATTCGCTCCCAGAGTCTGAGTATTGTACACTCCACTCCGCAGTCCACTCTCAGCCACAGACCGCAGAGCGGCTGTCCGGCAAGCAAGAGCACAAGCCAAAGAATGGAGGGAACATGAAAAAGATTGAAGGGGGCTCGGACGAAACCGAGTCTGCACCCTCCGCATAAAACTTGCAATGCTAAAAGCAAGCATATGATATATCTGCGTGGACTAACTTTGTCTTTTTCATGATCATTTCCATGAACACTCGCCAAAAAAACCTCCGCCCAACTTTGCCAAGTTGCCCGGAGGCTTGGGGGCTACTGTCCGAGTAATTGGACGCGGATACCCCGAAGACGGTGAGACGATATTTCAAGACATCAGGGCTAGCAAAGCCCCTCAGTCCGACTGCCCGGCCGCTTCCACTGGCTCCCCATCCGACTGCTCTGCCCAGCCGGCTGCCGACTGCGCCAACCAGCCGGCTACCGACTGTGCCAATCAGTCGGCTGCCGACTGCAGCTCGACCCGACACCGACAAGACCCCGACGAGATGGCCATACCACGGACAAGACAACCGTACCGCGACGCCATCATGTACAGTGTCACTCGTCCCTGGGCACTATTCATGAAGTGACCTAGGAGACAAGCATGACATGCACCATGCCTTACCCATGCCCACTACCAAGCTTACATCCTAAGCTACCCTCTTCTATATAAAGGGGCACACATCCATCCATCCAAGGGATGAACTCACACTCACACACACTCACGCATGCATGCTCAGGCACATGCGGCCACACACACTTGTGCTCATATGCATATACAAGGCCAGGTGCCTATGGCACTGACCTCAGATACAGCTCCAGGAGCACTCTATACTAGATATACCAGATACACTCAGACATGCAGTAGTAGGAGTATTATCTCTCCAGAAAGCTCCGAAGCTGGGTAAACCACCGCGTGCTACTCGCATACCCGCTCCCGGGCCTATCAGCAGCAGTCTTACCCTCACACTAAGCCCTTGTGGCATCTGTCGACTCGCAAGCTCCCCGTGAGAATACCACGACAATCACATTCATATTAGCCTTGATATATAGTGATGTTAGGGGGGAGGGGGCAGGGCCCTTACTGCCCCTGTCTTCGCCATTGTGCACGCGTCTGAGAGATGAAGCGGAAGGTATGGATGATGAGAGGGGGACGTTGGATACATAATTAATGTGGGTGTATTAGCTATATATGTTAATCCTATATAGAGAGGTATAGATTGATCGACGTGGACGTGGGAAAGAGGGTGAGACCTCACTGGATATATCGATTGATCGATTTGTGTGGAAAACTATAAAATACCTAGCTATATACACACATACATAGAGGAACATTGATCGTTGCGCATGCACGCGTGAGAGATAAAGAATGCCCGATATGATGGAGAGGGGGATGTGTGTTGGTGTGTTCCTTCATGGGAGACCGACCTGAAGAAAAAGATTGCATGCATGCGATGGATAATGCCGACCCGACTGGTAGTGTCTGTGCATGCATGCACGAGAGAAAGTTAGTGGTACAATTATAAAGAGAAGACTACCGTGTGGGTGTAAAAGAATAGCTGAATAGGTGAGGTCACAATCAATGTAAAGTTGAATTCAAATATTTGAATAAGAGATCCTGATGTTTCAAACCCATGCATGCATGAATATAACGGAGATCTGCATGGTGTGGTTTGGAAACGAGCATGTTGTAATGTATACACATTGAACAAGGTCAGGCTGATTTGAATTTGAGATACCGATGGCAGACATCATTTGGCCACGTCGCATCCGTGCATGGACACACTATTCTAATTGGAGATGATGGGCAACTTTTGCATCACATATCTATATCTATACCCTTATATATATTATATATTTTTTATATTGTGTGCGGGTAACTTTAACTTTGAAAGATGGCCGTTGGATGAGGTGAATCCGATGGTCCAAAGATGGCAAATTTGAGCACTACTGGCCGTTGGATATCATCTAGATTCCACCAGATTTCGCCACATGTATAATCTAGAAGACTCTATGGTTGAACATAAGCATAATGCACAAACATCAAAACACAAGCACTTCTTATTTGTTCTAGAATCTTCCATATCAGAATTGCCCAAATGTTTTTCTACATGATTTGCCATTATTTGTTTTTACTTTATGTCTTACGACGCATAATTCCATGAATCTTAAAATATATTAGCTTTCTTCTAAAAACTAGATGATTTTGAATGAAATGAACTATAAGAATTAAACGAACATCTACATCATGCATATATGACTCAAAGCTTGCATGCTATAATGTGGTATTTATTCATAATTTGGTTGCCAAATCTCATGCGTGCAATGCACGTGTACCTTACTCTAGTCTAAATGGTGTTTGTGTGTGTGTGTTGTGCGTGTTGAGGTGCAAATTGTCTTTTTCTTGGGTACACGTTAAGCTTGTTCTTCCGAAATTTCAAGCCGCGCCTTGTTATGCCGAAAATTCAAGCTAGCGTCTCTGTCTATCGTGCTGCAAAACTCCCGCCTCTTCAACCCGTGCCTTGTTAGCCCGAAATATTTAAGATATATCTTTGTCTCGTTGTGCTCCGACAACTCACTCCATCTCAACCTGCGCCTTGCTATTCCGAAATTACAACGTGCGTGAAAACTCCCACCTCCTATGAAATCCCGACACACGAAATGCCCGTGGTACACCTGAACCGAAAGAACCGCCTCAAATCGATGGGGGTACTTTCATAACTTACCCCACATTTCGGACAAGCGCGTCTCTAAGACATGGTTCCCCACTGCCATCCCATCCTCCCACCCATTCGTACACCGAGGCCGCGAAATCCCGCAACGAAACCCCACACCCTGCTCCGTCCGCCACCCAGCCGGAGCCTCTTCCCCGACGATGTCGTCCACAACAACACCTTGACGTCCCTCATCCACCATACCGGATGAGGATCCGTCGTCGATCTCATCGTCCCGCCGGTACAACCACCCAGTCCTCCACCTCCAAGGAGCTGCCCTGACGTTCCCCTCGTCTTTCGTGCCACCTCCATTCCCACACCGCCGTCTTCACCTGCACCACCGGAAGAGCATCATCATCACCGTTTCCTCGAATGAAGTTGCGGCCTAATCGGCGCCACCAACGAGGTTGTACACTAATCGCCGCATTTTCTTCTTGATTCGATCTCACGGTGCTGCCGGCGCTCGGTCCCGAGCCGACGCAGCGCGGCTCCATCCACGGCGGCGTCGCCAGCCACTTCCTCCACGGCGTCGCTCCCTCGGCGGCGACGTCCACATCAGTAGGACCTGCTGCTGCTTTAGCTCTCGCTTGCGTTGCTGCTCTGCTCTTACTCTCGGTCCCCTGCCTGGTCTGCTCTTGCTATTGCTCTTGCTCGCGCTGCTGCTCTCGCTCTTGCTCTTGCTTGCGATGTTGCTCCGATTTAGCTACACTCCAGTCGACTGAATCGACTTTTGGGTCAGTCGATTTTCAGGGGGTGGGGGGGCTCGCCGGGGTGAAGGAAGAACCAGCCGCAG
>NC_041382.1:666773748-666851382 GCF_002162155.2 Triticum dicoccoides | reverse complement strand
ACCCCACTATCTATTTTAGGGTTCAGGATGGGGGCGGTGGTCGCTGGCAGTTGGCAGGGCGGTGGCGTGGGGATCGCCGGAAAAAAAGCTCGACACGGGGAGGGGGGCTAGAGGGTTGGCCGGGGCGGCGGTGGGGAGTGTTTTCGAGGCGGGCGGGGCCGCGCACCGCCGGCCGCGGGCTGCGGGGGGCTGCTGTTTGGCCGGCTCAGGGGGGTGGAGGTTGAAGATGAACCGCAGGCCCTTGATTTCGTATCCAACGGCTGCAAAATCGACTGACCAGAGATGAAAAAGTCAGTCGACCGACGTGTAGCCTCACCTTGCTAGTGCGTTCAGTTTCGGCAGCAAATTTCAGTTTCAACAGCAAAATTCAGTTTTGACAGTTAAGTTCAGTTTCGACAGTTAAGTTCAGTTTCGACATTTAAATTCAGTTTTGACAGTTAAGTTCAGAGATGAGCGGCTGATCTAGCACTATGTGGTTATGTATTTTACGTCATGTATTGGACATGCTATTAGAATTCCACTCAGGTTAACGTTGTTCATTGTCTCTCCTGTCCTGCTTCAGCCTCAGCATCGTACAACTCACTAGAGCTGCTCCAACGACGAAACCCTCCATCACAGCGGAGAAGTACCTCGGGCTCCATCTCCAAACGCCTAAGATCTTCTTCCCCTCCTCCAACAGCCAAGTCAGCCAGAGCATCCTCACCGGCCAACCCAATCATGCTGAGATCGACATGGCTTCGCCAAAGAGGTTGTACACTTGTCGCAACTCTTTTTTACTCTACATGTTATATATATTGTCCACTGAGCACTTGTAGTAACGGGAAATACGATTATTTTATCCTACTATATGACAAGTAGTGAGGTACCAGGCAACTTAGCTATCCGTGATGGACTCTCTTGAATGCCATCATTATTTATCTCTGCGCGTTTCAGCTGTGCATTTGTCGATGGGCCTGGGAGTTGAGCTAGTATGGCAGTGGCCTGGGTCCAAAGTAATAGAAGTAGCACAAAAACATTTTTTAGTGTAAGATTTTCCTTGCTCAAGCCTGCCTACTAGAATCGCTAGTGCTTGAAAGGAAAAGTGAATGAAAAACATCGGAATTGGAAAGTTTCCTATGGTACTACTTTTCATGAATTTGGTGCAAAGGAATGGAGCAAAGGAAAACTATAGGATTTGTTCCTTTAGTGTCTCCTTGAAAGAAAAACCGTAGGAATTCTAATTTCCACTTCTCCTCCTTTTCATATTCCTATTCATCAAGCACAAGACTAAGATATAGTAGCACAATAGCATTATAACCGTACATTTTCTTGTGGTTTGACTTAATCTCACCATGCTTTTTTGCATCCTGTGATCTTCCAATTGTTGTGAATCGAACACCCAGATTGGCAGAAATCCTGTGTTTTTAAATTCTCTGTTTTGCACGTGCATTCCTATCCTATTCCTGTCTATTTCCTATCCCTGCATTGTTAGAATCCTCAAATTCAAACTAGCCCTTACTCAATTACTTCTGTTACAGATATGTGTCAAAGAAAACCTTTTGTGGTTTGTCCTGCTCCTGCGGTGCTGTGTTCCACCCCAGCTCAGCTACTCCACCGACGGAAGGGTTCACCACAGCAGGGATCCGCTCTCCAGACTGTCTTTCGCCGCCTCAGATCTTCTTCCCCGCCGCCGGCAGCCACAGCAACTGCATTACCATCATCAACTGAGCAGATAAACTTGAGGATTACATGGGTCCGCAAGAGAGGTTGCACTCTTCCGTGTCTGCTTACGTTATGCGTCACTTAATATGATGACATGCTACATTATCATCGTGTTCACCTATTAGACTCCGAGTCAGGTCCAAACTAATGCTGAAACTTGAGTTTTTAAATGGTTGTGGGGTACATATTGGGGCAGCAATCAGTACTATATGTCTACTATCTGGTTAATCTCTGGTGTCTACTATGAGTTTCATGTTGGGTGCAAACAAACATTAAAGGAGCCATTATCTGTATTTTTGAACTAAAGCTATTATCTGCCTGCTATCATTGGTTTTGGGTCTATCCACAGTTTGCTACCATCACTCTGGATTTGTGCATGCACTCCTTACATAATCTCACTATGTTTTATTCCTATGCATGCCGGTTATTGTACACAATGGAACTGATCATGTAGAGCAAACGAGACGAGCCTTGCGTGGCAATAAAATTTCATGCAGACGTCGTTCCATGGTGGGCGCAAAGGCAGCCCCCCTCCACCCATTTCGGATCATAATCAAGAGGAAGATAACTGTTATGAGGGGGATTCAGAAGGAGAAGACCACTCCTATTTACCCCATGAGGTCTTCGCTCTAACTTGGCATGCTGATGTTGGTAATATCATGCATATGGTGCCTTGCATTGCTTACTGTATACATTAAAGATGTCATCTGCTTAGTTTAGACATGCTTTGTGTCAATGCCATCTGTTTAGTTTCTTTATCGTATATGTGAACAATGCAATGCCATCTTGTCTAGCCAGGCATCATATATGTGAATTTTGCAATGCCACCCTGGTTAGACAGTCATCTTATATGTGAATTATATCATGCCATCATTTTTTTATTACGTGTTAAATTCGTCAACAATTTTAGTACATTCAATTACTCTTCCTGTGCATCAGCCATTTGGCACGGTCATGGAAAAATCTGGAGTGGAAACAAGGTCTTCAGAGCAGACAATGCTATCTGATGAAGCGCATGTCTTGCTGGTTACCGATAGCTCCTCAGAGGAGGATTCAGAGACAGATGACCAGTCATATTCCCCCCCCCCCAAGGTGCATGCCCTAACTTGGCAGGGTTATGTTGCTCATATCGTGCGTATGGTATCTTGCATTGCTATGTCATTTGCTTAGTTTAGACATGCTTTGTGTGAATGCCACCTGTTTAGTGTCTAATTACCATATATGTGAATTATGCAATGCCATCTTGTTGCAAGACATTATATATGTGAATTATGCAATGTTATCTTGTTGCAAGGCATTATGTATGTGAATTATGCAATGACATGCTGTTTAGGCAAGCATCATATATGTGAATTATATCATGCCGTCCTTTTTTGTATTTCTCATTGCTTTTGTCGACAATGCTTGTATATTCAACTACTCTTCCTGTGCATCAGCCATTTGAATTGGTGATGGAGAAATCTGGAGTGAAAACAAGGTCTTCAGAGCAGATAATGCTACCTGCTGAAGCAGATATCTTGCTGGTTACAGATAGCTCTTCAGAGGAGGATTCAGAGGCAGATGACCAGTCCTATTATCCCCCTGAGGTGTATGCTCAAACTTGGCAGGGTTATATTACTCATATAATGCATATGTTGTATTGCAATGCTTAGTTTTTTACATCATATACATAATATTGAATGCCATCTCCTTAGTTGACACATCATATATGCGATTGCCCTCTGCTCACTTCCTTAGTATATAAATCATATATTTGAATTATGTCATGCTATGATGTTTACATAGACAGCATGTATCTGAATTATGGCATGCCAACCCATTTTCTAAAGACATAATATAGTTATATCATCTCATCCTGTTTACATAGTCATCATATTTTAAATTATGTCATTCTACCCGTGAATTATATCATGCCATCATGTTTCCATCGACGGCATGTTTGTGATTTATGGCATGCCAACCACTTTAATAGACACATCGTATAGTTATATCATGTCATCCTGTTTACATAGTCATCATATTTTGAAGTATGTCATTCTATCCTGTTTAGTTAGCCATCATACATGTGAAATTGTGTCATGCTATCTTGTTTAATTAGCCATCATATATGTGAAATTATGTCCTGCTATTCTGTTTGCTTAGACAACATAAATGTGAATTATTTCATGCCCTGTTTTCTTCCCTACTATCCATTGCACCTGTCTATATTACAATGTCTGTACATTCAATTACTTTTCTTGTTTATCAGCCATTTCAATTGGAGGGAGTGATGGCAGTATCTATGGGAGTAAAAACATGGTCTTCAGAAAAGATCGTGCTACCTGTCGATGCAGATAGAACCATGGTTGTACTTGCCCAAGAACCAGCCCCACCACACATAACCCACACTCATGCAGATTGTACCCCTACCCAGTTGGACACAGAACCAGCTACACCCCATCTAACCCCAACCCCAGCAGATAGACACCCAGTTCCCGTTGACACAGCACCGTCTCAACCACAGAGCACCCAAACACGAGCAGTTAGTAAGGCAACTGCAGTGCCCAAATCACGAGGACCACCACTCCGAACCCCAAGTCAACACTTAAAGCAGAAGAAGAATTGTTCTCAGGTCAGGTTCCGTAGCTATGGTTCATACTACTTTGCTCTTGCATCACTGTATTTACTGATACCAACTAATTTCAAATTTGAAGGATGCAATTGAAACTCCAATGGCGCAACAGGTATGTTTTAAACCTGTTTCTTCAACGTGTTTGGCTGTTTGCTGTTGTAACTTGCTCTATGTTGATTTCAGTTTCAATTGAATAAACAGTTATGTTCTCATGCCATGCACATTACAAGTGTTGTTATTGCTGTGTAGTTTCCCACACTTATATTCTGTCTATGCTGCTTTGTCTTAAATAGATATGATTCGAACTGTATCTATCTTGATTTGGCAACATAAACTAGAATGATATAGACCATATAGTGACCATACTACATAGATATATGTTTGTTTCATGCTGTTATCCTGTCCACCTTACTACTGAATTGGTAAACCTGAGATGTGTTTGTTTGTTTCTCTTTTAGAACGCGGATAAAATATTGGAGAAGAGTACCCTGTTATGCAATGGTAAAGGAAGTAATGCAGATAAGGTTCAAGATAGTGAGACATCCCTGTTGGTCTCCAAGAAAGCTGATAAAAACTATATTGAAGACACTGAGACAACCCCAAAGTCCTGTCTTGATGTAGTGTTCGAGTTACTGGCTACCACTGCTGGCACCAGCTCTTCGAACTCGTTGCCTGAATCAGTTCGGCTTCTTGAGTCTCAAATTCAAGTTGAAAGACATCGATCAGATGTTATGCGACAGGAAGCCGAAGGACTGAGGAAGTCCCTGCAGAATTCAGATGCATACTTTCTGGTGCAATAGCAAGCGCTGGAGGACTTAAGCGCCAAACAAGAGAAAGTTAATAAGCTTTCTAAGAATCTTGCCAGCATTATGGGTACCCATGATATTGTTTCTTGAGCTCTTCTGAAGTGGTTTCAGTTCTGGACTTGTTTTGCTGCGGCGTTTATATGCTGCTGTGTTCCCTATATTTGCACTGGTGGCGAACTTTGATGCCCAGTGGATGTAATATGTGTAATATCCGTGATAGCCTAGTGTAAGTTGCTTGCTTATTTATTTCCTCGTTGGATTGTTTATTTGTTTGCTTGTAGTCAGTGCAGTTCTTTTTCTGCGGTTTGCTAGTGGCTGGAATAACCTATTTTTTTAAACTAGGCCACAATAACCATGGGCTAATATTTACTGTAGTGACACTGGGCCTCCTACGGGTCGTAGAAACTGTGGGCCTTCTACGGGCCGTAGAAGCAGTGGGCCTTCTACGGGCCGTAGAAACAATGGGCCTTCTACGGGCCGTATCATCAATGGGCCTTATATGGGCCGTATGATCGATTGGCCAAACATGGGCCAAACAAACTGCATTCTGGCCGTAAACGGGCTAGAGTTGGAATCATCCGTTCATGGGCTGACCATAACGGGCCATCATTAATAGGCCGTATTTGATGACGCTATGAAAACGGCCCAACGTATTAAGGGACCACAAACGGGCCGACTGTAACCACGGGCTGAATTTGGCCCACAAGCAGAAAATGACAGTAACGGGCCGTAAGTAAACGAATGCTGGAAATGAGCCCAAGAATAAATGGGCTCTGAGAAGGCTGAAAGATAACACGGGCTGAAAACGGCCCAACGGAATAACGGGGCGTTAATGGGTATAAAGTGATACATTATTCATCACAGGCCAGTTTCACCACCGGCCGTTAATGGGTGTAAAGTGATACACTGTTCATTACGGGCTAGTTTCACCACGGGCCGTTAATAGGCCAAGAGTTACATAGGGCCTCATATGGGCCGAAAGACGTCATGGGCCATACATGGGTCAGAAGTGAAAACGGGCTAGAATCATATTGGATGGCCCAGATGACGCTACTGGGCCTAATTCGGATAGGGCGTAACGGGCCTTGGGTTAGCGGGCTGTAAATGGGCTATATTCGAACATGCCGTTAACAGGCTTTCCATGGGCCGGCCCGCCAGCTTTTGACCAAGTCAAACGGGCCAGCCTTTACACAGGAATGGGCCTCTGTTGGGCCGTGCCACGCGTTGACGTACCATAGGCGCCTATCTGACCCACTGACGAGCTGACACGTGTTTCGTCCGGCCAATAAGAATTTTACACGTGGAAATTTCCCATTGGTCGGGGCTGTTAACGGGTTATCGGATCCAAAACCCGACCCCATAGCTTAACAGCGTTCCGTTCGGTGGATGCCACGTGTCGGTCACCCTTGACGAAAGCACTTCTGTGATGCGCGATTTATCGTCATGGAAGTGGACACTTCCATGATGATAATTTTGGTAATGTCATGGAACACTTCTACGACAGCACAGGTATGACTATCTTGATTCTGTCATAAATTTGTCATGGATGTACATGCATGACAAAAAAAGCGACCTACTGTGACAAACATGTATCATCACGGAAGTGTATTTTTTGTAGTGTTGCGTGTAGCCTCCTACTGGATTGATACCTTGGTTCTCAAAAACTGAGGGAAATACTTATGCTACTCTACTGCATCATCCTTTCCTCTTTGGGGAAATCCAGCGCAAGCTCAAGAGGTAGCACCTCTCCACCTCTATTTATAGGAAAACCCAAGGGGTAGGGGACACATGAAACAAAAGCCAAAATGCCCACACTTTAGGTCACACATAAAGGGCATAAAGGGATGCCAAATGGAGCCCCATGGAGGAGCTGCACCCTCCAACATCCCACCTTCATGGGGGGCCCCCAAAGGGGGTTCCTTGATCCCCAAGTCCTTCTAGAAGTGAGGGAGTCCTGGATTAGGGGGTGTTCGGATGGCCGGACTATACCTTCGGCCAGACTCCTGGACTATGAAGATACAAGATTGAAGACTTCGTCCCGTGTCCGGATGGGACTTTCCTTGGCGTGGAAGGCAAGCTTGGCGATGCGGATATTCAAGATCTCCTACCATTGTAACCGACTCCATGTAACCCTAACCCTATCCGGTGTCTATATAAACCGGAGGGTTGTAGTTCGTAGGACAGAATCAACTCCATATACAACAATCATACCATAGGCTAGCTTCTAGGGCTTAGCCTCCTTGATCTCGTGGTAGATCTACTCTTGTACTACCCATATCATTAATATTAATCAAGCAGGAGTAGGGTATTACCTCCATCGAGAGGGCCCGAACCTGGGTAAAAACATCATGTCCCTTGTCTCCTGTTACCATCCGGCCTAGACGCACAGTTCGGGACCCCCTACCCGAGATCCGCCGGTTTTGACACCGACATTGGTGCTTTCATTGAGAGTTCCTCTGTGCCGTCACAATCAGGAAGGATGCCTCCTCCCGTCTTTAAAGACGGTGCCGTTGCTAAGGGAACCTTGGCTGTCGGCCAAACCCTTCGGCTAGGTGGTTTCCTTATGACCGCCTGTTTGGCTGTTGCGCCGACGGTGACCTCTCGGGTCATCAAAAGCAACCTACACGTCATCTCGGAGCTCGTCGAGCAGCTAGATCCAATGGAGCTCTCTTCCGTAAACGAGCTCTTGGATCGCATCACCACCTTGGGGGTCGCTACGGATTACGACCAGGTTGGGCTTAAACCCGATCTAAGAGAAATTAACTCTCCCCAAGTCACCCACCACGTTGCCGTGGTAGAGGCGCAGTGCGGCGACCCTTCATCTATTTTAAGGACTAGCTACATCCGAATTCCCGACCCCTCCAAGCCGGATACCCGTGAAGGGGAGGATGTAACTCAAGACCTGAGCTTTGGATCAGGCAACGGGCTAGATTCATCGGACAACATCCAAGAATCCGAACTTCAGAGTTCGAAAACTCTTCGGCCTCCAAATCTTGGATTGGGTGAGGTTTCAGATTCAACGACACCCGCCCACCCGATCATAAGTGATCTCTCCCCAATCAGGCAGCGGCCCGAAGAAACAGTACATCATTACTGGGCCCGATTCCTCCTGGTTATGAACAGGATAAAGGATTGCCGCGAGGAAGACGCAATCTCAATTTTTTGCAGTAATTGCACGGACAAGGGAATCCTTAACACCGTAAGTCGTCGTGATATCACACGCTTTGCTGACTTGGCGTCCATAGTACAAAAATACTGTGCGATGGAAAGCGCCTGGAAAACCGAAATAAATTTTTGGGATAATCCAGCCTTAAATAGTGATCCCGTCCGAACTAAGAGGGTGCATTATCACAGGACACCCGGGATAAACACCAAAAAGCCAAAACCCTCTACAGGGCATGGAACCGTACTGGAAAGATGGCTTGATGGACCCTATAGAATTCACAGTACAGTGGACGCCACACCAACTCACAGCCTTAGAGCATGTTGGATACTCCGGCAGGTGGCCAAAATCGGCGAGGACCTCTTAATTCCGGAGGCCGCAGAAAGCCAGCCCAAGGACACCAATACCGTTCTCACAGTCTTCGAGACTTTCGCATCAAACAATGTGCGAAAAAGAACACTCCGCAGCCTCGCCGAAGTCTATCAAGTTGCAACAATAAATCCATGGAGCGACACTGCCATTACCTTCAACGCAAGTGATGAACCTAGATTCCGAACAGCCCGAGCACTAGCCGCATTGGTCCTCAGTCCCATAGTGGACGGCTTTTGCCTCACCAAGGTGCTCATGGATGGAGGCAGCGGACTGAACCTCATTTATGAGGAAACCCTTCAAAAAATGGAAATAGACTGGAGCCGCGTCGAGCGAAGCAGCACAACCTTTAGAGGAATAATCCCCAGTCGAGAAGCGCGCTGCATAGGAAAAATCACACTAGATGTGGTGTTCGGCACACCGGATAATTACAGGTCCGAAGAAGTCACGTTTTAGGTGGCCCCGTTCAAAAGCGGATATCACGCTTTACTAGGGCATGAAGCATTCACAATCTTCCAAGCAATACCCCATTGCGGGTACATGAAGCTTAAGATGCCCGGGCCAAACGGAATTATCACTCTAGCTAGTGATCCAGACATAGCACTCCGCACCGAAAACAAGACAGCCGCATTAGCCCTTGAGGCACTATCCAAAGCCTTAGTGGCCGAGGAACTGACTGCGCTGCGCTCCACGGTTAACAGGGATGATGTGATACTCGACAAGAGATCCAAATCCACATCCTTCAAGCCAGCTGACGAAATAGTCAAATTCCAGGTCCATCCAACGGACCCCAATAAAATAGCCTCCATCGGGGCACGACTGAACCCTGATGTAGACACCGCACTACGAGAATTCCTACGAGAGAACTAGGACATTTTCGCCTGGCACCCTTTAGACATGTCAGGGATCCCACGCAGGCTGGCCGAACACAGCTTAAATATCCTAAAAGGATTCAAACCTGTCAAACAAGCCTTTCGTCGTTTTTCTGAACCCAAGAGACAGGCTATGGGAGAGGAGCTAGCCAAGCTATTGGAGGCCGGATTCATTAGAGACATAATACATCCGGACTGGCTAGCAAACCTGGTGATGGTACCAAAGAAGGACAAATCCTGGCGCCTGAGTGTCGATTTTAAAGACCTTAACAAGGCTTGCCCAAAGGATCCCTTCCCCCTCCCCCGTATCGATCAAATTATTGATGCCACCGCAGGACACGACTCGTTGTGTTTCCTCGACGCATACTCCGGTTACCATCAAATCAAGATGGCAGAATCAGACCAAGCTGTAACAGCATTCATCAAACCATACGGCCCATTCTGCTTCAACATAATGCCCTTCGGGCTGAAAAACGTCGGCGCAACATATCAGCGCATGATCTAGACATGTCTGGCAAACTAGATCGGCAAGACAGTGGAGGCGTATGTGGATGATGTGGTCGTCAAATCAAGACATGTCGAATCCCTAGTAAACGACTTGAGGCTTAAATTCGATAACCTTCGAAAATATGACATCAAGCTCAACCTAGAAAAATGCGTCTTCGGCGTTCCAGCCGGAAAGCTCTTGGGCTTAATTGTATCCGGTAGAGGAATTGAAGCAAACCCAGCCAAGATCCGAGCTTTGTCACAATTGGATGTCCCAAAGGACCTTAAACAAATACAAAAATTAACCGGATGCATGGGGGCTTTAAGCCGCTTCATCTCCCCTTTATCGCCTCCTTCGGCGCACCGAACACTTCGAGTGGACGGATGCCGCCACGACTGGACTTGATGAAATAAAAGCCATATTGGCAACAAACCCAGTCCTGGCCGCGCCGAACACCGGCGAACCAATGCTATTGTACATCGCAGCAACACATCAAGTTGTCAGCGCAGTGCTAGTTGTCGAGCGGGAAACGGATGGACACAAATTCCCCCTTCAAAGGTCGGTCTACTACGTATCCACTGTCCTCACTCCATGCAAATCACGGTACCCGCATTATCAAAAGATTGCATACACGGTATTCATGGCATCCCGGAAGCTACGACACTACTTTCAAGAGTGTTCCACAATAGTAGCCTCGGAAGTACCACTCAACGATATTATCAACAACCGCGATGCAACGGGCCGGATTGCAAAATGGGCCATCGAGCTTCTCTCGTTTGATATAACCTATAAGCCACGGTGAGCTATTAAATCGCAAGTTTTGGCCGACTTCTCACAGAATGGACGGAGGCCGAGCTCCCTAAAGAGTACGGCACATATTCAAACTGGATTATGCATTTCGACGGCTCCAAAATGTTGGCCGAACTGGGGGCTGGCGTCGTCCTGACGTCCCCCACAGGAGACATAGTCCAATATGTGCTCCAGATCATGTACACGGATTCCAACAATGCAGCCGAATACGAGGCCCTCTTACATGGTCTCCGGATAGCAGTATCCATGGGTATCCAGCGCCTAGAGGTACGCGGGGATTCAAACCTCGCGATATCCCAAATAAATGGAGACTTTGACGCCAAGGACCCAAAAATGGCAGCTTACCACAACGCCGTCCTAAAAAATGTCAGCTCGGTTCGAAGGGCTGGAGTTTCACCATATAGCCCGAGAAAACAATCAAGCAGCGGACGTCCTGGCACGCATCGGAGCAAAACGCGATGCAGTCCCCCCAACATATTTTTGGAAAGATTGTTCAAGCCATCCGTAACATGGGAGGGAGAACCCGCAAATAACAACCCGGACCCAGCCGCACCACTCGACGCCGAGCAATTGGACACAATTGGAGGCTCTGCCAATGAAATTACACCTTCAGCCCACGTAATAATGGCGGCTATCGCCCCGTGGATAGAACCATTCCTAGCCTACATTACTAGGCAGGAACTCCCGAAGGACCAAAACGAGGCCCGCTGCATAGTACGGCGATCTAAAGCCTATAGAGTCCATGAGGGAGAGCTTTATAAGAAAAGCACTACCGGAGTCCTTCAAAGGTGCATCTCCGAAGAGGAAGGGCGGAACCTTCTGGCTGAAATTCATGCCGGACTCGGTGGTCACCATGCTGCTGCTCGGTCCCTTGTTAGCAAGGCTTTCCGTACATGCTTTTATTGGCCGACGGCCCGGGCAGATGCTCAGGACTTAGTCCAACGATGCGCTGGTTGCCAACTTTTTGCCAACCAAAGCCATATGCCACCCACCGCACTCCAAACTATACCCATTACCTGGCCTTTTGCGGTCTGGGGGCTTGACATGGTCGGACCCCTTAAAGGTGGGACTGATAGGAAAAAATACTTACTGGTGATGGTGGATAAATTCACCAAATGGATAGAAGCCAAGCCTGTTAAAACGGCCGAATCTGGACCTGTGATAGACTTCATATCCGGGGTTGTACACCGTTATGGCGTCCCCCACAGCATCATAACCGATAACGGTACAAACTTTACCGCCGACGAGGTAAAACTCTGGTGCAAAAACATGGGCATCAAGCTCGATTATGCTTCCGTCTATCACCCACAAACCAACGGCCAGGTCGAACGTGCAAATGGTCTTATCATGAGCGGCATTAAACCCAGACTGGTGCGGTCCCTCAAGGAATCTAAAACGCACTGGGTAGAGGAGCTCGACTCTGTGCTATGGGGGCTGCAGGCCACGCCAAATCGCACCATCGAATACACACCATTTTTCATGGTGTACGGCGTAGAGGCAGTTCTGCCCTGCGACATAATTCATGACTCACCTAGAGTGCGCATGTACGAAGAAAGAGAAGCCGAGCTCGATCGGCAGGACAACTTGGACGCCTTAGAGGAGGAGCGTGATGTGGCAAAAGCCCGTTCCGCATCTTATCAACAGCAGGCCCGAAGATATCAAAGCAGAGAAGTATGGGCCAAAAATTACAATGTTGGCAAACTAGTTCTACGCCTGCCGGACAAGAAAAAGGACAAACTCAAGCCCAAGTGGGAAGGTCCATTCATAATCGACCAAGTCCTGACTGGTGGGGTGTACCGCCTGCGAGATGCGTCGGATAACCGACTCGAGCCGAACCCGTGGAACGCCACCCGTCTCCGAAGATTCTATGCCTAGCGCCGGACTCTGTGTTCGTCTCCTTCCTTTGTCCATTTTTTGCATTTTTCTGTCTTACATTTCTCTCCTTCCCCTCTTTTCTTTTATAGCCCTTAAAGGCTCATCTAGTGACGCGCCACTCGTGCTCATTAAACCTGGGGGCTTCTTTAACAGAAGCTTATTTATACGGGCTTCACGCCCAACACATGCGTCAAACTTCCGCATGTACCTTTTTCTTCACCATTATATGCATCGATATGACTTAAGTTTTGGCCAAGCTGGGTTGCCTGGCTCTTGTGCTTACCCCTACGTTCCCTATTGTTCGGCTAGGCAGTAAAGGGAGCACCTCTGCGATTGTTACTGCCGGGTCAGCCGGATGTGTACCTCAGACTGGGTGCCGAAAGCTAGCGTTCTTAAGGGAATATTCGGTCGGTGAAATAAAAGATGATCTTTTTACTCATTTTATGCGCCCCCAGATGCTTTTTTTGTGCGTCTTTTCACGCAGTCCGGACATGCACTTTAGGGCATGCCTCCCAGTGAAAGGAACCCCTAACGGAACTATTCTCTCTGGAAGATGTTTCTTACTAACCATGTAATATAACATAACTAGTTGGGCACTTGTCTGATAAAGCACTAATGACCCCTACGCCTGGTCTCCACGCATACCCCGGTTCTTATATAACCGCTATGGTATTCGAACACACTCCGGACCGTCAGGCCCCGAGGTTGAAGCGAAAAGGTCGGCAACGACAAATGATCTACAATCCGGCTAGAAGGCATTACACATGTCAATTCAAAATTACATAGTCATTCTGATTGATTGTATTCCTCTTCTATACCATCTAACAGGCTGTCTAATTTACAGTCCTGCTGGGAATACTTCGCAGCCAACTCTACTTGGTCGTATACTAAGCTCACAGGGATCTCCTTCCCGTCAGGCCCCACTGGTCCGACCTCGGCCATATGGTTTGGGTCAGACTTCGTAAAACGGGTCTTCACCATGGCCCAGGCCTCCCTAGCGCCTTGTCGGCAGGCTGATATCTTCCACAATCGGAAGCGCCGCCGAGCTCCCTTCAGCTTCTCCGCAAGCTCTCCAAGGCCCTCGGGCATGGAGTGGGCAGACCATAAGGCCTGGGCAATACCCCGCATCGCCTGCCGAATTCGCTTGTGCAGTTGCAAGAGTTCGGGAAGAAGGTCACCCGTAGAACCGGGCATCTCCTCTGCAGGACGACCTGTGAGCATACCTAAAGACATTACTCTTTTAGTCGACTTCCTCGCCGAACTCTTTTTTCAAAGTTCGTTCAAGCACTTGCTAAAAATGCCACGTCGAAGCCGCTGATTCTCCTTCATGGAGTCCGACAGCTGACCACGAACATCTTTAAGTTCGACGTCCAGCTTGGTGTTGGCATCCTGAAGATCATTCTTCTCTCGCCTCACCTTTGTCAACATACTCTCACCGGCCTTTAGCCGGCGTAAGAGTTGTTGCTTGTCCGGATCGAGTCCGGCGCCATCTGCAATATGATTTGTCAGATTTACACCCACACCGCACAATACTAATCTTTCGAAGTGTATCTTACCTGAGGGGGTCTCTTTGGGCTCCCCTACTGCGGCTAGTGCGGCCTCTAGTTGGGCCTTGCACTTTTCCAGCTCCTGGGATAGTACGGTATTCTTCTCTGTAAGAACCTGCATGTTAAATGATCCTTAAATCAGTTGCTCTAACTGCTTCAAGTCTCGGGGGCTACTGGCATATATATGTTTAACCAAAACTTTCTTACCCGTATGTCTTTTACATACTGCTCCGTGGCTCTGGCTAAACCATTTTGAGCGGCACGGAGGTACGCATCTCCCGAATTAAAGGCATCTAAAGCCTCTTGGGAGAAACAAGCGTCGCGTAGAACTGTCCAGCGACGCCTGTGGTTCATGGCACTCTCCACTTCAGAATTTGTGGCAGACAGCCTGTCCGCATCCTCTATCGGAGGAGCGTCCGGTGCGCGCCTTGTGCTCGCCTCCGCTTCCTGGCCAGACGTTGGTGCCTGGCTGGTGGAGGCGCGATTGGCAACCTCTCCAGATGTAGTCCGGCGAGATCTCTTCGTTCTGAAGATAGCACAAACGTTAATATGCCCTGACAGAATAACACCAGGGAAACAGAGGGTGCACTATACCTTTGCGTCGGCATCTCAGTCCAGACTGCATTCCTTTTTGTCCCACGGGGCCCTACGGCCCCTCGTTGGCTAGCCGCCTCAGGTTCTGCCTCCTGCCACAGAAATCTCCCCTGCAAAACACGGTTGTCATTAGAAACACCGGAATACGTGAGAGTGGAATCTCTCTCAAGGGAAGGAGACTCCGGTTTCTGTCACCTAGGAGGCCGGGATTAACCCTGGATAATCAGCCATGATGGCTACCAAGGTATTGTCCTTGCTTAGCTGATGGAACACCCCGTCGATAAGCTCCACTGATATGTCTGGATCCTCTTCGGAGTCCAGATCGAGGGACCGTTCTGGGTCCTCGGGCTGTGGAGGGCGGCTGTTTATATCCTTTACCTCCTGTCGCGGTTCCTGCACTGAAGTCTGTAGACTACATATCTAACCGTGGGAGTATAAAACAAACGGGCAAGCGCAATTGTTCACTTACCCAACTTGGAGGATTGTACATAGTAAATCCGACTTGTGGGTTGACGCGGAGGAATTCCTCATTTTCTCCCTTGTACAAAGAGGATAAGATCTTTACTAAGGCGGCGGCTGAGGCCGGCCCCTTACGACCGTAATGTGTGGCGTCATCCTCCCCGTTGAAATCCCACATGGGGTGACCTCTATATTGAAGCGGATGCACCCCCCACATAATGCATGCGGCCATGACTCCAATCATGGTTAGTCCGGAATGAGCCAACAGTCTTATTCGGCCCATCAGGTAAAGGATGTCTCTATCGCTTTCTCTTTGAGAGCTCCGCGGACGCCAGCTCAAGCGTTTCTTCAATGGAGCACTGCTGAACTCAGGGAGACCGACCCGGATAGGGTCCGGTAGCGGGACGTCATCTATGTAAAACCATTCCGAAGGCCAGTCCTCGGACGCCTTCTTTGGGGTTCCGGATAGGTATCCGGTCCCGGCGATGCGCCATACTTCGGCTCTGCCCACTTGGTATATAGACCCCTTTTGAGAACGGCGCACCAGACAGAATAACCTCTTCCACAGCGCGAAATGAGCCTCGACGCCTAAAAATAGCTTGCAAAGGGCGACGAAACCCGCAATATGTAATACGGAGGCGGGCGTGAGATTATGCAGCTGGAGGCCGTAGAACTCCAGAATCCCGTGGAGAAAGGGATGAATTGGAAACCCCAGTCCCCTTATTAGATAGGGGACGAGGCACACCCGCTCTCCTTTAGAAGGATTGGGGGTGCTCTCCGCTTGTTTTCCGCCATTATAGGTGGCGAGACCGGCTCGGACCGGGACCATGTATGCCTGAGGGAGAAATCCCTTGGCCTGAAGCGACGCTAACTTGCTATGTGGGATGGTACAACTCTCCCAGTCCCCGGGTTTGGAACCGGAGGGGCGAGGGGAGGAGCTGCGACGGCTGGTCATGTTGGAATGGACCTTTGCTGGAAGCGCTCTGATGATAACTCGCAAAGAGGAGAAGATGTGGTTTGGACCTAAATCCCCATCCCGTTAAATAGGCGGCTCGTTTATACGGCTAGGTGTGTGGATGTAAAAACGCCCTGGCTTTTCGCATTTGTTTGACACATGGAAGACGGCCATTATTAGGCGTGGGAGCTGAGGAGCACTATATTACAAAAATCGGACATTATTCCTACAGGTACACGGGATTCGGAGAGGAACCCGCCTTGCAATGCCGAACAATCTGCGCGCCGGACTCATCGTCATTGAAGCCTGGTTCGGGGGCTACTGAGGGAGTCCTGGATTAGGGGGTGTTCGGATGGCCGGACTATACCTTCGGCCAGACTCCTGGACTATGAAGATACAAGATTGAAGACTTCGTCCCGTGTCCGGATGGGACTTTCCTTGGCGTGGAAGGCAAACTTGGCGATGCGGATATTCAAGATCTCCTACCATTGTAACCGACTCCATGTAACCCTAACCCTATCCGGTGTCTATATAAACCGGAGGGTTGTAGTCCGTAGGACAGAATCAACTCCATATACAACAATCATACCATAGGCTAGCTTCTATGGCTTAGCCTCCTTGATCTCGTGGTAGATCTCCTCTTGTACTACCCATATCATCAATATTAATCAAGCAGGAGTAGGGTATTACCTCCATCGAGAGGGCCCGAACCTGGGTAAAAACATCATGTCCCTTGTCTCCTGTTACCATCCGGCCTAGACGCATAGTTCGGGACCCCCTACCCGAGATCCGCCGGTTTTGACACCGACAAGAAGCCTTTTCGGAAAAGCCCCAAAAGGTGGCTTTCCATAAATATCCCAAAAGGCACTTTCACTATTCACGACGACATTTTTCAGCGTCCGTTCGAACTGAAAATATTTATGTGGGCTTAGAACATTTCCAGTACCCACTAAAATAATTTTCAACGCATTCCGAAACAATTCCAGATTAGTGATTTTCATCTGCGAAAAGCATCTGAAGTGGTTCCGGCAGCTCCGGAGCATATCCAGCTTTTATCCCGAAAAATTCCAGAAAGTTTCCAGAATGACTCTGGCACCCTCCAAGAATTATCAGGCATGTGCCGAAACCAATTTGACTTAATATTATATCCCGAAACAACTTTTGGTTTCACCGAAACTCATCCGATGACCTCTCTCTGCGGAACTTTTCCACTGTTTGAAACTTTTTCGGTGATTTTCTCTCAGACTCCCTGTCTAGTATTCAGCAGATAGATGACCCTTAAGCGTGTGACCCTATAGGTTCGGTGAAGTATAGACATGACCCGGAACCCCTTCCGATCAATGATCAACATCGGAGCCGTGGACACCCATATTGACCCCTATACCAACACGAATGAATATTCGAGTGAACCTCCAGTTGTAGTGAGCTATTCCTGCTGCTTCGCGATATGTCACAAACACCCGAGGTGAGATTTATTGCATCCCCGTGTACGAACAATTTGTCCACCGTGCAAGTTACCTCGTTACCGGTTTTGTTCTCTTTTCTCGTTTTTGTGTTCTGGCATCCCAGTGATCAAATCACAAGGTGTCTGGCCAGATGATTATGGATACCGTAACACTGAGAGGGCCCGAGAATATCTCTCCATCATCGGAGGAGAAAATCCCAATCTTGAGCTATCAAGTTACTTAACATATTTTTCCATGAACCCGTAAGCCGCCGTAATAGCCACCCATTTACGGATGATGTTTAACAAACCCCAAAGTTCAAGCAAGCATGAAGAAACTCGATACTCTCATGGTCTAAGGAATCATGCAAATGTTAACCATCTCTGTGTTATGTACCATTAAACTTGTGACAAATGTATCTCATAGCATAACATCAATTCGGTCGATTCAACACAAATGTTCTTCTAACATTGTGCCCTCAAAGTTGCTAGCATAGACATGGCCATGATTGGGAAAACATAATCATCATGCAATACTTGAGCTAGTCTTAGAGGCATGACTAGGAATACATTTTATCGTTTATTATTCCACACGTGCACATGGGTTTTCCCCAGAGCCTTTTGGATATACGGGCTCGGGAACCACAACAGTTATAGCATGGAACATAAACATAATCATGAACTTGGAGATAAATAATATCATTTATTATTGCCTCTAGGGAATATCTCATACAGACTCCCACTTGCACTAGGGTCAATAATCTAGTTAATGCTAATGCACTTTACACCTATGGCACAACGATGTAAAAAATGCTTCACATGTGGTATAGCCTGATGATACGTCTCCATCGTATCTACTTTTCCAAACACTTTTGCCCTTGTTTTGGACACTAACTTGCATGATTTGAATGGAACTAACCCGGATTGACGCTGTTTTCAGCAGACTTTCCATGGTGTTATTTATGTGCAGAAACAAAAGTTCTCGGAATGACCTGAAACTCCACGGAACTTATTTTTGGAAAATATTAAAAATATTGGCGAAAGAATCAAGGCCAGGGGGCCCACCACCTGTCCACGAGGGTGGGGGCGCGCCCCCTACCTCGTGGGCCCCCTGTTGCTCCACCGACCTCAACTCCAACTCCATATATTCGTGTTCGGGGAGAAAAAAATCAAAGATAAGGATTCATAGCGTTTTATGATACGGAGCCGCCGCCAAGCCCTAAACTCTCTCGGGAGGGCTGATCTGGAGTCTGTTCGGGGCTCCGGAGAGGGGAATTCATCGTTGTCGTCATCACCAACCATCCTCCATCACCAATTTCATGATGCTTACCGTCGTGCGTGAGAAATTCCATCGTAGGCTTGCTGGACGGTGATGGGTTGGATGAGATTTATCATGTAATCGAGTTAGTTTTGTTAGGGTTTGATCCCTACTATCCACCATGTTCTGAGATTGATGTTGCTATGACTTTGCTATGCTTAATGCTTTTCACTAGGGCCCGAGTGCCATGATTTCAGATCTGAACCTATTATGTTTTCATGAATATATGTGAGTTCTTGATCCTATCTTGCAAGTCTATAGTCACCTACTATGTGTTATGATCCGGCAACCCCGAAGTGACAATAATCGGGACCACTCCCGGTGATGACCATAGTTTGAGGAGTTCATGTATTCACTATGTGTTAATGCTTTGGTCCGGTACTCTTTTAAAAGGAGGCCTTAATATCCCTTAGTTTCCATTAGGACCCCGCTGCCACGGGAGGGTAGGACAAAAGATGTCATGCAAGTTCTTTTCCATAAGCACGTATGACTATATTCGGAATACATGCCTACATTACATTGATGAATTGGAGCTAGTTCTGTGTCACCCTATGTTATGATTGTTACATGATGAACCGCATCCAGAATAATTCTCCATCACCGATCCAATGCCTAAGAGCTTTTCACATATTGTTCTTCGATTATTTACTTTACCGTTGCTACTATTACAATCATTACAAAACCCAAAAATATTACTTTTGCTACCGTTACCGTTACTTCCATATTACTTTGCTACTAAATACTTTGCTGCATATACTAAGTTATCCAGGTGTGGTTGAATTGACAACTCAACTGCTAATACTTGAGAATATTCTTTGGCTCCCCTTGTGTTGAATCAATAAATTTGGGTTGAATACTCTACCCTCGAAAACTGTTGTGATCCCCTATACTTGTGAGTTATCACCTGATGTCCATCGGATCTAACAATTTCAGCTCCGTGTGTGTATCTCTGCATATCCTCGCGTTTTCATGCTTTCACAAAATTCATATTTTGTGCGGACCTGGCTTTGTATAAATGTGAATCATTGGTCGAAACCTGATTCCTCAGACTGAGTTATGGAGCAACTATCTGCAATAGTGTCCCATTGACCAAAGCCTTCTTGGAACCATACTAAGTTCATGAATGAACTATATGATTCAACATCTTTGTCTCTATCGCTTCTAAAGTGGCAACATACTTCGCCTCTGTTGTAGAATTCGCCACAGTAACTTGTTTGGAACAATTTCCAACTAACTGCACCACCATATTGTGTGTTACACAAAACCCTCAATTTAAATCGAAAATCGCATGGAGAGATGATGAAGATTGTATCGATGTAACCTTTTACAACGAACTCTTCATGATCTCCACTTGCGAGAAAACATGTCATCAGTGCTACTTTAGTACTCAATGATCCTTTTTCACTGTTGTCCCATGATCAGTACTTTTGATCACTTTGGTATCTATACTCGAAATAGCTTGGGAGTATTGGACATATCTGGTTGTTTTACATACCATGGAATACATGATTAATCCAAACATAGGAGTGTGTGGAATCTCCATCATGTATTTTGTTCATCAGTGTTTTGGGACACCGAGTCTTGCAAAAACTCTTTCCATGTGACTTCGGCAAGAATCACTTCTTGTCGTTCTTAGTGCTAAATGGTTTTAGCATCTTGTCAATATGTATTTTTGCTCAGCCCCATTAGGTAAATCTATCTCCATAGATCATTATGCCTAATATCAAGGCTATTTAGCCCAAGCAGTTCATCGGAAAACAATTTTCAAATGAAGTCCTAAATCGTGTCAAGAAATTTATTTCCAATTAACAATGTGTCAAGCACACAAGATTTTCAGAAATATTATTATGCTCCCACTTACTTTCTTGAAACCACAAGCATCTTTGTTACCCATTGATGAAGTCAAACCCCTTTGACCATTCCATCAAAAATGAAGATTCCAACTCCATTTTGCTCTCTTTTGTCCATTGCAGGAACTCTGAAGTTTGCATACTTACTAGCATCCTTTGGACCGAAAAAATACTTTGGATTGTATCTCATACAAGTCCTAGGTTGTATTTCCATTTCATGGAAATTATTTTGTCATCCATGTTTCATATCTCACGTTTTGAAATATGTATTAATTGCTAGTTTAACCTGAACCGACTTTAAGCATTGCTACGGTGAGACAATCTCATTGTAGTCAACTCCTTGAACTTGTTATTGCAACAAGTCAAGCTTAATGGATAAAACATGTTTATCCATATCAGTTTATAGTCCCATTACAATCCGTTAGACTCCAAGTCTTTCGGAGGGTTTATCAAGATTTAAATCTTGAATCATTTATGGAAACTATCTCGGATTATATTGGCATTTAGCCAATTCCGGAGTCAGGGCCCATCAACGCTTCCTTGTGTATCATAGGTATACTGTTGTCTAACAACAATATCTCATTTGCACACCTGAGAGCTTTGCACGAGCTTTGCCTACGTTGTTCAGCTGCAAGTTTGACCGAAGTCCATACATCTAATGTAGAGGCTTCCGTATTAGTCGCAATAGGAAACTCTGGAATCACTTCCAAGGTTCCTTTCCTTTGACCTAATGACGAAGATACTTGTTATCTCGTCGAGTTGCGCTATCCTCCCACTTACCCTTTTGCAAGAACTATTCTCCTTAAAAGCATATCGTTTTGTGGCAAAAATCCTTTTCCTCGGTATAGTGGTGGGGGGATACCCAATGACTTGGGATAACTTACAAATTAGCACTTGTCTAATTTAGAATAGGTTTGTAACCTTTTACACAAGTCCCATATTCCAAATGTTAAGAAAAGATATAACATGGTTGGGCGTACCATACCATGCCGTCATTTCAACAGACCTGATGGAGCTCTTTTCAATGTAAAAAGCCGCAGTCTCTGAAGCATTACTCTTTAAAAGTGATAATGGCAAATTTACTTATGTCATCTTTGATCTTACCATGTCATAAATGGTTTGATTACATCTTCACAGACATTCCACTCATAGTGGTGTTCCGGGAGGTGTAAGTTATGAAACTCTTTTCACAACTCATCAGACATTCGCTAAACTTGTAACTCAGATATTCCTTTCTGCAATCAAATTGTAGAAACATAATTTCCTTGTTACAATAACTTCTACTTCATTTTTGAAAACCTTTCGAATGATTTCAAAAGATCCAGACTTACATTTTATCAAGCAAATATCCATATATCCACTTGATTCATTTCTGAAGATAGATTAATCCACTACTTGCAACAACATTTATTGAACTACACACATCAAAATGTATGATCACCAATAAGTTTGTTGCGTGTTCCTTATGACCCGTGAACAGTATTTCAGTCACTTCACTTTTCAAAGGAAAGTTGCAAGTGTCAGATGATTCAAAATCAATAAATTTGGGTTGAATAATCTACCCTCGAAAACTGTTGCGATCCCCTATACTTGTGGGTTATCAAGACTATTCTTTGAGCCATTTGGGATTTATATCTGCTGATCACTATGAGGAACTTGAAAGATGAGAAAACAAAAATTTATCCCTCGACTACGAGGGGAGGTAAGGAACTGTCATCTAGCTCTGCACTTGATTCACCTTCTGTTTTGAGTAAGCTTGCCACACCTAAACCTGCTTCTGCTATTAATTCTGATATGTCGCATGTTATTGATGATGCCACTTCTACTATGCATGATACTTATGATGAAACTACTTCTATGCTTGATACTACTGTGCCACTTGGTGAATTTCTTGATGAACAACTTGCTAGGGCTAGAGAGAATGAAATTATTGAACCTAATAATATTGATGATAGTGATGATGAAGGATCTCCCAATAAATATGAATTGCCTGTTGTGCCTGAGGGCTATGTTATGGATGAAGAAACTAAAAGAGACTTTCTTGCTTACAATGATAGAAGTGATCTTAAGAAATTATTAGCTAAGCTGAAACAAAAAACTTTGAATGCTAGAATGAAATATGATCCTACTTATGCTACTTCACCTATCTTTGTTACTGATAAGGATTATGAATTCTCCATTGATCCTGATATAACTACTTTGGTTGAGTCTGATCCTTTCTATGGCTATGAATCTGAAACTGTTGTGGCACATCTTACGAAATTAAATGATATAGCCACCCTGTTCACTAATGATGAGAGAACTCACTACTTTTATATCCTTAAAATATTTGTGTTCTAATTAAAGGGTGATGCTAAGATATGGTTTAATTCTCTTGATCCTGGTTGTGTGCGTAGTCCCCAGGATATGATTTATTACTTCTCTGCTAAATATTTCCCTGCTCATAAGAAACAAGCTGCTTTAAGGAAAATATATAATTTTGTGCAAATTGAAGAAGAGAGTCTCCCACAAGCTTGGGGGAGGCTTCTCCAATTACTTAATGCTTTTCCCGATCATCCTCTTACGAAAAATGCACTACTTGATATCTTTTATAACGGACTAACCGATGCTTCTAGAGATTACCTGGATAGCTGTGCTGGTTCTGTTTTCAGGGAAAGAACACCGGATGACGCTGAAATTCTATTGAATAATATGTTGACCAATGAAAATAATTGGACACTTCCTGAGCCAACTCCTGAGCCTATTCCTAAACCAACTCTGAAGAAAAGGGGTGTTCTATTTCTCAGTCCTGAAGATATGCAAGAGGCAAAGAAATCTATGAAAGAAAAGGGTATTAAAGATGAAGATGTTAAGAATTTATCTCGTATTGAAGAAATACATGGTCTTAATTTACCGCATGTTGAAGAAATATATGAACTTAATCCCTCACCTATTGAAGAAACTCATGATCTTGATAACCCGACACAGGTAGTAAAGGTAAATTCTCTCTATAGATTTGATGAAGGTGTATTGCTCATTATAAGTCTGCTAGACAATGCTTAGATGAGTTTGATAATTTTATTGTTAAACAAGGACACTTCAATGCTTATTTAGTTAGACAATTAAAACAAAATGCTTATATAATTGAACACTTGGGTGATTATATGTCTAGATTTAAAGGTGAACTTAAACTCATTAGTAAACATGCTTCTATGGTTACCACTCAAGTAGAACAAGTACTTAAGGCTCAGAATGATTTGCTCAATGAATTGAATAGTAAGAATAATGACTATGTTGTTAGAGTGGCTACTAGAACTGGTAAAATGACTCAGGAACCTTTGTATCCTGAAGGCCATCCTAAGAGAATTGAGCAAGATTCTCAGAGAAATAATATTGATGCACCTAGTCCTTCTAAAAAGAATTAAAAAATATGATAGGACTTTGCATGCTTCTAGTGAACCTATTGCTGAACCACCTGAGAATCCAAATGATATTTCTATTTCTGATGCTGAAACACAATCTGGTAATGAACATGAACCTAGTGATAATGTTAATGATGATGTTCATGATGATGCTCAACCTAGCAATGATAATGATATAGAAATTGAACCTGCTGTTGATCTTGATAACCCACAATCAAAGAATCAACGTTATGATAAGAGAGACTTTGTTGCTAGGAAGCACGGTAAAGAAAGAGAAACATGGGTTCAGAAACCCATGCCTTTTCCTCCCAAACCATCCAAGAAAAAGGATGATGAGGATTTTGAGCGCTTTGCTGAAATGATTAGACCTATCTTTTTGCGTATGCGTTTGACTGATATGCTCAAAATAAATCCTTATGCTAAGTACATGAAAGAAATTGTTACTAATAAAAGAAAGTTACTGGAAGCTGAAATTTCCACCATGCTTGCTAATTATACTTTTAAGGGTGGAATACCAAAGAAACTTGGAGATCCAGGAGTACCAACTATACCATGCTCCATTAAAAGAAATTATGTTAGAACTGCTTTATGTGATCTTGGAGCCGGTGTTAGTGTTATGCCTCTCTCTTTATATCATAGACTTGATTTGAATAAGTTGACACCTACTAAAATATCTTTGCAAATGGCTGATAAATCAACTGCTATACCTGTCAGTATTTGTGAGGATGCGCCTGTTGTGGTTGCAAACGTTTCTATTTAACGAACTTTGTTATTCTTGATATTCCCGAGGACGATAGTATGTCTATTATTCTTGGAAGACCATTTTTGAATACTGTAGGGGCTGTTATTGATTGCAACAAAGGCAATGTCACTTTTCATGTCAATGGTAATGAGCATACAGTACACTTTCCAAGGAAACAACCTCAAGTTCATAGTATCAATTCTATTGGAAAATTCCATCGATTATTATTGGAGGTTTTGAATTTCCTCTTCCTACTGTCAAAAAGAGATATGGTATTTTTATTGTTGGGGATGTGCATATCCCCGTTGAGGTAACATAGTGTTATTCGAAGTTTCTCCGGTTCCATGTTATTCAGAATGAGTTTGTTAACAAGACTTGATCAACCTTGTTAGTGGGTTCCTTTTGATGAGCATGAGATGGATGAAGTTAGAAAGCACAGCCTTCTGTACCCTCCTTTTACTTTATGTTATTTAGTTGAAATAAAGTGAAAATAGTATTTTTTTCCGTCTGTTTTCTGAATTATCAGTGCAATATAAAAATACCCCGTAAATAAAAGTTCTCCAAATGCCCTGCCAATTTAATATGAACTTTTCTGGAATATTTGAGAATATCTGGCACTGAGAACACGGCAGGGGGGAGCAAGCACCTGGCCACAAGGGTCCAGGGCGCGCCCCCCTACCTCGTGGGCCCATGGTGGCTCCCCTCCACTTATGCCAGCCACCACACACTTCTTCTTCCTCCCAAAAAAATCACCATCCAACTCAAGCACGAGTTCTAGCTCAGTTTGCTGCGATTTTTTATCTCCTTGCTCAAAGCACCTCTCACAAAACTGCTTTGGGGGATTGTTCCTTGGTATGTGACTCCTCCATTGGTCCAATTAGTTTTTGTTCTAATGCTTTATTCATTGCAAATTTGTGCTGCCTAAGTGACCATGTTCTTGAGCTTGCATGTCAAATTTATATGGTTCCAAGTAGTTATAATGCATGATATAAGCTCTAGGCACTTGTAGGAGTAGTTGCTATCAATTTTGTTGAGCTTGGTTCACTTTTATTTGAAGTTACTAAAAATTTCAGAAATTTTGCAGAGGAAGAAATATGTTTAGGAAAATGTACCAAGGTGGTCCTTCAAGGAAGCAAGGACCCATGCTTGCAATGCGTGATGCTGATGATAAACCACCAAGGGACGCTCCAGTGCGGCCTTGTGAATGGACTTCAGAGGACTTCATGGATCAAGCAGGAATTAAGGAAGAATTTAACGCATACTTGCGTAACGCTGATCTTGTGAGCTTCGAGGCAGAAAAGTGCCGCTAGTACAACTATCTCACTAGTTCCTTTGTGAGGAGGTTTGAATTTTCATCTTCACGCAATTCTCAAACTGTCTTGTTTGATTTTTTATGAAAATTCTTATACTATGGACTTAGAGGATTTTACCACTGCTTGCAAACTTCCACAATGGGGTAGTGCTAGTGAACCTCGCAAATCTGAATTTAGAGATTTTCTTGCTAGTATAACGGTGGGGGAATCTAGAGACATAGCACAAGCTACCATGGGGAGCATTCATTTTCCTGCTATACATTATTTTGCTCTCTTCGTAGGTAGGTGCATAAATGGTAAGGATGAAGCATGTCACATGTGTGTCCCTGACCTCAGTGTTCTTGGGAGTGCTGTGTTAGGAGATAAATCTTATAATTTGGGAGCCATTGTTGCACGTAGGTTGCATCATAATAGATCTAATGTAGATTTCTTTGGTGGAATTTATGCAACCCGTATAGCTAATTTTCTTGGTATAACTATACGTGAGGATGATATTGAGTTGCCTCCTGCTCATTTAGATTATGAGGCTATGGTGCATCATCTTCTTGTTGAGAGGAACGATCAGTTCCTCCAGTACCGACTAATCTTTGACAAATGACGCACCTATCACGTCGCTCTCCCTGCTTCTACTTTCTTTGACTTTCAGGCAAAGGGGAGATATTACATAACCAGAGAGGAGGCGGAGGAGTATAAGAGGAGGGCTGAGATAGCTCGCCTCCAAGCTGCAGCACACGATGCAATGACCGCTGCATCTCAGTACGACCCCAACTACAACTTTGGATATCTGCCAGGCCATCCGTGGCAATAAACCAACTTAGGCCAAAAGCCTAAGCTTGGGGGAGTACGTATTTCTCACCGACATTACATTTATGTTCACACATACTCATTGCTAGATGTCGGTGCTCATACTTTTTCACTGTAATATCCATGCTAGTTTATTTTATTTTTACGCTTTCTTCTTGTGTGTTTAATAAACATTAAGAAAAACAAAAAAAATAGTTGTAGCTTTTAGTTAGTTTACTTTTCATGTTGTAGTGGTAATAATTAAAAGAAAAATCCAAAAAGATTTCCCGTTCTTCTTCTGCTTGTTGGGAGCTTTCCCGTGTAAATAGTTTTATTTCTTTTCTTTTCTTTGGGGGTCGATAGGAGAAGACCATGATTAAATTGTTGAAGTGGCTCTTATACGCAATATTTTTGATTTAACCAAGAGTCCATATTGCCTTGTCTTCTCCTGTTTATTGAATGCTCGCAGATTCCAGCTTAGTCCAATGCACGTGTACTATTATTATTATTCACATCATTCGGTCGTGCAAGTGAAAGGCAATTATGACGATATATGATGGACTGATTGAGATGGGAGAAGCTGGTATGAACTCGACCTCTCTTGTTTTTGTAAATATGATTAGTTCATCGTTCCTGATTCGGCCTATTATGAATAAACATGTTTGCGATGACAATTAGAGATTATAGTTGCTCATGCCATGCTTGATTAGCTATGAGTTATAATGGTTTACCTTGCGTGCCAACATGCTATTAAAATGGTTGTGATGTGGTATGATAGGGTGGTATCCTCCTTTGAATGATTCAAGTGACTTGACTTGGCACATGTTCATGCATGTAGTTGAAACAAAATCAACAGAGCCTTCACGATATTTATGTTCATGGTGGATTATATCCTACTCATGCTTGCACTCAATATTTATTAATTTTAATGCATGTTCATGACTATTATCGCTCTCTAGTTGGTCGCTTCCCAGTCTTTTGCTAGCCTTCACTTGTACTAAGCGGGAATACTACTTGTGCATCCAATCCCTTAAACCCAAAAGTAATTCCATATGAGTCCACCATACCTTAATATATGTGGTATCTACCTGCCGTTCCAAGTAAATTTGTATGTGCCAAACTCTAAACCTTCAAATGATATTCTGTTTTGTATGCTCGAATAGCTCATGTATCAACTAGGGTTGTCCGTATCTTCCATGTTAGGCGGGTTATTCTCAAGAGGAGTAGACTCCGCTCCTCACTCACGAGAAAATGGCTAGTCATTGGGATGCCCGGTCCCATGCTTTATGCAAATCAAATCAAAATAATTGCAAACAAAACTCCCCCGGGGCTGTTGCTAGTTGGAGGCACTCGTTGTTTCAAGCAAGCCATGGATTGATGCTTGTTGGTGGAGGGGGAGTATAAACTTTACCATTCTGTTTGGGAACCGCCTATAATGTGTGTAGAATGGAAGATATCGCCATCTCTTGGTTGTTATGTTGACAATGAAAGTATGCCGCTCAAAATATTATTTATCTCTATTTCAAAATCAAGCTCTGGCACCTCTTCAAATCCCTGCTTCCCTCTGCGAAGGGCCTATCTATTTACTTCTATGTTGAGTCATCACCCTCTTATTAAAAAGCACCACCTGGAGAGCACCCTGTCATTTGCATCCATTACTGTTAATTTATATTGGGTATGACTATGATTGGATCTCCTTTACCATGAATTACAATGTTTAGTCAGTACTTGATCTTTAAAGGTGCTCTGCATTTATGTTTTGCGGTCTTAGAAAGGGCAAGCAAGATACCATCTTGTTATATGATATTATGATTGTTTTGAGAAAGTGTTGTCATCCGAGATTTATTATTATTGCTCGCTAGTTGATTCTGCCATTGACATGAGTAAACATGAGACCTAAGTGTTATTGTGAATATGCTTAGTCATAATCTTTGCTGAAAACTTGAATGCTGGCTTTACATATTTACAACAACAAGAGCAAACAGAGTTTGTAAAACTTTTTCTTTATCACTTTCAGTTTATCAACTGAATCGCTTGAGGACAAGCAAAGGTTTAACCTTGGGGGAGTTGATACGTCTCCGTCGTATCTACTTTTCCAAACACTTTTGCCCTTGTTTTCGACTCTAATTTGCATGATTTGAATGGAACTAACCCGGATTGACGCTGTTTTCAGCAGACTTTCCATGGTGTTATTTATGTGCAGAAACAAAAGTTCTCGGAATGACCTGAAACTCCACGGAACTTATTTTTGGAAAATATTAAAAATATTGGCAAAAGAATCAAGGCCAGGGGGCCCACCACCTGTCCACGAGGGTGGGGGGCGCGCCCCCTGCCTCGTGGGCCCCCTGTTGCTCCACCGACCTCAACTCCAACTCCATATATTCATGTTCAGGGAGAAAAAAATCAAAGAGAAGGATTCATCATGTTTTACGATACGGAGCCGCCGCCAAGCCCTAAACTCTCTCGGGAGGGCTGATCTGGAGTCCGTTCGGGGCTCCGGACAGGGGAATTCGTCGTTGTCGTCATCACCAACCATCCTCCATCACCAATTTCATGATGTTCACCGTCGTGCGTGAGTAATTCCATCGTAGGCTTGCTGGACGGTGATGGGTTGGATGAGATTTATCATGTAATCGAGTTAGTTTTGTTAGGGTTTGATCCCTAGTATCCACTATGTTCTGAGATTGATGTTGCTATGACTTTGCTATGCTTAATGCTTGTCACTAGGGCCCGAGTGCCATGATTTCAGATCTGAACCTATTATGTTTTCATGAATATATGTGAGTTCTTGATCCTATCTTGCAAGTCTATAGTCACCTACTATGTGTTATGATCCGGCAACCCCGAAGTGACAATAATCGGGACCACTCCTGGTGATGACCATAGTTTGAGGAGTTCATGTATTCACTATGTGTTAATGCTTTGGTCCGGTACTCTATTAAAAGGAGGCCTTAATATCCCTTAGTTTCCATTAGGACCCCGCTGCCACGGGAGGGTAGGACAAAAGATGTCATGCAAGTTCTTTTCCATAAGCACGTATGACTATATTCGGAATACATGCCTACATTACATTGATGAATTGGAGCTAGTTCTGTGTCACCCTATGTTATGATTGTTACATTATGAACTGCATCCAGCATAATTCTCCATCACCGATCCAATGCCTACGAGCTTTTCACATATTGTTCTTCGCTTATTTACTTTACCGTTGCTACTGTTACAATCATTACAAAACCCAAAAATATTACTTTTTCTACCATTACCGTTACTTCCATATTACTTTGCTACTAAATATTTTGCTGCAGATACTAAGTTATCCAGGTGTGGTTGAATTGATAACTCAACTGCTAATACTTGAGAATATTCTTTCGCTCCCCTTGTGTCGAATCAATAAATTTGGGTTGAATACTCTACCCTCGAAAACTGTTGTGATCCCTTATACTTGTGGGTTATCAGCTGATGTCCATCGGATCTAACAATTTCAGCTCTGTGTGTATCTCTGCATATCCTCGCGTTTTCACGCTTTCACAAAATTCATATTTTGTGCGGACTTGGCTTTGTATAAATGTGAATCATTGGTCGAAACCTGATTCCTCAGACTGAGTTATGGAGCAACTATCTGCAATAGTGTCCCATTCACCAAAGCCTTCTTGGAACCATACTAAGTTCATGAATGAACTATATGATTCAACATTTTTGTCTTAGTCGCTTCTAAAGCGGCAACATACTTCGCCTCTGTTATAGAATTCGCCACAGTAACTTGTTTGGAACAATTTCCAACTAACTGCACCACCATATTGTGTGTTACACAAAACCCTCAATTTAAATCGAAAATCGCATGGAGAGATGATGAAGATTGTATCGATGTAACCTTTTACAACGAACTCTTCATGATCTCCACTTGCGAGAAAACATGTCATCAGTGCTACTTTAGTACTCAATGATCCTTTCTCACTGTTGTCCCATGATCAGTACTTTTGATCACTTTGGTATCTATACTCGCAATAGCTTGGGAGTATTGGACATATCTGGTTGTTTTACATACCATGGAATACATGATTAATCCAAACACAGGAATGTGTCGAATCTCCATCATGTATTTTGTTCATCAGTGTTTTGGGACACCGAGTCTTGCAAAAACTCTTTCCATGTGACTTCGGCAAGAATCACTCCTTGTCGTTCTTAGTGCTAAATGGTTTTAGCATCTTGTCAATATGTATTTTTGCTCAGCTCCATTAGGTAAATCTATCTCCATAGATCATTATGCCTAATATCAAGGCTATTTAGCCCAAGCACTTCATTGGAAAAATATTTTCAAATGAAGTCTTAATTCGTGTCAAGAAATTTATTTCCAATTAACAATGTGTCAAGCACACAAGATTTTCAGAAATATTATTATGCTCCCACTTACTTCCTTGAAACCACAAGCATCTTCGTTACCCATTGATGAAGTCAAACCCCTTTGACCATTCCATCAAAAACGAAGATTCCAACTCCATTTTGCTCTCTTCTGTCCATTGCAGGAACTCTGAAGTTTGCATACTTACTAGCATCCTCTGGACCGACAAAATACTTTGGATTGTATCTCATACAAGTCCTAGGTTGTATTTCCGTTTCATGGAAATTCTTTTGTCATCCATGTTTCATATCTCATGTTTTGAAATATGTATTAATTGCTAGTTTAACCTGAACCGACTTTAAGCATTGCTACGGTGAGACAATCTCATTGTAGTCAACTCCTTGAACTTGTTATTGCAACAAGTCAAGCTTAATGGATAAAACATGTTTATCCATATCAGTTTATAGTCCCATTACAATCCGTTAGACTCCAAGTCTTTCGGAGGGTTTATCAAGATTTAAATCTTGAATCATTTATGGAAACTATCTCGGATTATATTGGCATTTAGCCAATTCCGGAGTCAGGGCCCATCAACGCTTCCTTGTGTATCATAGGTATACTGTTGTCTAACAACAATATCTCGTTTGCACACCTGAGAGCTGTGCAAGAGCTTTGCCTACGTTGTTCAGCTGCAAGTTCGACCGAAGTCCATACATCTAATGTAGAGGCTTCCATATCAGTCGCAATAGGAAACTCTGGAATCACTTCCAAGGTTCCTTTCCTTTGACCCGATGACGAAGATACTTGTTATCTCGTCGATTTGCGATGTCCTCCCACTTACCCTTTTGCAAGAACTATTCTCCTTAAAAGCATATCGTTTTGTGGCAAAAATCCTTTGCCTCGGTATAGTGGTGGGGGAATACCCAATGACTTGGGATAACTTACAAAGTAGCACTTGTCTAATTTAGAATAGGTTTGTAACCTTTTACACAAGCCCCATATTCCAAATGTTAAGAAAAGATATAACATGGTTGGGCGTACCATACCATGTCGTCATTTCAACAGACCTGATGGAGCTCTTTTCAATGTAAAAAGCCGCAGTCTCTAAAGCATTACTCTTTAAAAGTGATAATGGCAAATTTACTTATGTCATCTTTGATCTTACCATGTCATAAATGGTTTGTTTACATCTTCACAGACATTCCACTCATAGTGGTGTTCCGGGAGGTGTAAGTTATGAAACTCTTTTCACAACTCATCAGACATTTGCTAAACTTGTAAGTCAGATATTCCTTTCTGCAATCAAATTGTAGAAACATAATTTCCTTGTTACAATAACTTCTACTTCATTTTTGAAAACCTTTCGAATGATTTCAAAAGATCCAGACTTACGTTTTATCAAGCAAATATCCATATATCCAATTGATTCATTTCTGAAGATAGATTAATCCACTACTTGCAACAACATTTATTGAACTACACACATCAAAATGTATGATCACCAATAAGTTTGTTGCGTGTTCCTTATGACCCATGAACGGTATTTCAGTCACTTCACTTTTCAAAGGAAAGTTGTAAGTGTCAAATGATTCAAAATCAAACAACTTCAAAATCCATCATAATGGAACTTTTCCGTGCGGGTTTCTCCAATGTGACCAAATGCAGTGCCATACATGTGTGGTATTCTCATAGTCTTGCGACATTTAGCGTCAGTGTTATGGATGTATCATTTTACCATCAATATTCATAACATACATCCCATCTTGGATGGAAGCATGGCCCTTCAGGTTATTCATAATACTGAACAACAATTGTTCTTTTATGAACAACCCTTTTGCAATAAACATTGTGCAATGGGCTAGAGTGTATGAAACTCTGAAATGAATTATGAAAGTAAACACAGAGGCAATATATTAATGTCATTATTCATAACATACATCTCATTCATAATGAAAGTATGGCCCTTATTTTTATTCATAATACTGAACATTAAATGTTCTCTTATGAACAACCTTTTTGCAAGATACCTTACACAAAGGGCTAGAGTGTGTAAAACTCCATAATGAATTATGAAAATAAATACATAGGGAATACACCAATGGACGGTATAGTAACTTTTACTATGATCCCATCGCGTATCAAAAACCTCATTCCTAGCTAGTCTTTCAGGCGGTAGTAGTTCTTGCATGGATTCGCAACAGAATGCAATCGAGTGGGTATCTTTGTGATCAACTCACAATACCCAAGAATTAGTAATTAACAAGTTTAATTATAATTCCCAAGAACTATTTCTTCTGACCAGCCTTCTATACATCAGTAACTTGTATGACATTCATACATATGAGCTGGATATTCCAGTCTTCACTCCTTTTGCATATATACTTCTAACAGCTTAACTTTTAGTATTTCTCCTACTCGCAAAAGAAGCACCCAACTTAAGAGTGGCGTTAGCCCTGGACTTCCTAGGCGTGTAAGTCATACTAACACCCTCTGGACACTTCCTTTCTCTTTAAGTTGTTGTTTTATTCACCTTTCATCATATGACAGACGTTCTTCTGGATCCCTCTCTTATCAGTCTAATGCATAGTAAACACTTTACTAATAATTTGCAAACAAACATTGGTTTGGATATTTCATATCTTTCAGCCTTTGTTTGTATCTGAAAATTAATTTTCAGTTCCATGAATATCACATAACTATCCCAAACTTTCGAAGTACGAGTTTCGTGGAAGCAAACATATTGCACTTGACCGCAATGGAATTCTAGCTTTTGGATCGAAGAACGAGAGTCTCATCATCCATAGCATTTAGCGGGACTATACGGAAAGCATGCGATAGGACAAAGTCCTTCTCAGCACTTTTGAGGACAATCCTCACAGTACGTTACCAATCGTAAAGTTTTAACTAGATATTTAATAGCTATTCAATTTTAACCGGGAAGGTGGAAACGCGAGCCATTATTCTACAACTATTTTGCAAGAAACACTTAGACAATGTTCATAATTAATTGCACTGAGAATTAAACATGTTAATTCAACGGTGCGCTCCCACTCAAATCAATATCTCTCATAATTAATTTTGAGTGATTCAAGATCCGCATATCAATTGTTCGCCATTGGTGTAACACCACTGATGACGAAAATCTCAATCGGTAGCCCAACTTGCCAATCACATCTCTATGCGACTCTTGTTCATCTTTTGATGGGCGTGTTCAGAGCTCATGACGGTCATGCCTGAACGTCAAGACAACCAAGTGATCTCGCTGTGAGGTCTCAACTCACCCGCCTCACACTTCTCTAATCGTCCGTACCCGTGTGACACGGCGCACCCTGAAAAGATAGGTGCCGTGATAGTGCTACACTTGGGAGAACACTAACTACTTTGATATTGTGGGAGATCACCCAAATAAAAAGCGACTACCACGCAATCAAGAAGGGTGCACCAAAGGGATAAACATATCAGGCAATTCATAATAGCATGATATGGTACAACCCTTTCTGACGGAGAAGTTTTGTATTTCTACGTCTTTGGCATTCGCGTCGGTGTTCACCTTCGCGAAGATTGCCACCACCTTGTCGATGCACCAGATAATATTGTTAACTCTATAGCTAATAAAATAAGTGCATTACTTAAGGTTGACACGTAGGTCATTAAAGTGACAATCATATGGCTCCAGTCATCATGTCGAATCATGACACGCAGGTCATGTTAATCAATTTACATCATATAGTTATCTCATACATAATCAAATTATTATGAGCACTGCTATACCACATCACATGCACATGCAAACCCTCCTGCAAAACCAAGTTAGACGCCTCTAATTGGTTCATGCAAAAACTTGTTTTTCGTGGCTTCTAAGGTTTCGAAACAAACCGAAGCTACCAACGTTCATCATCAAGTATGATAATTCAAGTCGCTAGATTAACTTTGCGGGGTGTATGAAGCATGAGAAAATAAAATCTCGAACCCCATACTAAACTTCGTCATACACATAACCCCCATGCAGATCATATCTGCATTGCCCTTTCGTCTGCGAAACATCCATCTTTCTTTAACTATGGTGGAACCCAAAGAACTGTTAGCACTTCGTTGATCTGTCAATCAGCATACTCAGGAGCAGCATGAAAGGATCGTGGATTGCCAGAACTTTGTGAGATTCCACCATGCCGTCAAGATTAGGATTACGCAAATTCAAGGGAAGCAACAAGAACATCGGGTAACATATTTCATCTGCTACCCGCACAAATAATTTTTAGTAATAGAACTCATCTATTACCTAATTATATTGTGCAACACCCATACATCTCTATGTATTCTAGATCGCAACCTGCATCTATGCATAGCACGGCTCTGATACCATTGTAGGGTAACGTGGCAGAAAACAAAAAATTTCTGACCTACGCACCAGCCCAGGACCACTATGGAGACTGCATACAAGGTTTGGTCTTTTTCGTTACCGACTCGTAGCGCAGATCCCCGCAGCTAGGATTTACAACTTACCAACCGCGAGGATGTATACCCTCATCTGCCCCTCGGACAGCCCTCCAGGAGGTGGTCGGAGAGTCCCCCGAACGGTATTGCGGACAGCCCTTCGGGAGGACCTTCAAAACTCGAACGACCACTCGGATAGCCCTTCGGGAGGACCTTTGAAACTCGGGCGGTCACACGGACAGCCCGTCGGTAGGCACTCTCGAACTAAGACTGAAACTACGATCTCTCTACAAAGTTGCACACATAAAGTGTCATCTATCCGGCAGGGCTTCGCCGTCTAGAACTAGTTCCCACCGGAACCCAGACAGCCTTTCGGCTCTACGAAACTATTTCGCGGGGCGGGGAAGGAGAGAGAAGCCAGATCATTGCAATGGCACTTGTATGTGAGAAAGAGTGAGTGTGGAGAGTGCCTCTCCACCTCCATTTATACCAAAACCCAAGGGGTAGGGGACACATGAAAAAAAAAACAAAATGCCCACACTTTATGTCACACATAAAAGGCATAAAGGGCATAAAGGGATGACAAGTGCAGCCCCATGGAGGAGCTGAACCCTCCAACGTCCCACCTTCATGGGGGGGGCCAAAGGGGGTTCCTTGATCCCCAAGTCCTTCTAGAAGCCTTTTGGGAAAAGCCCCAAAAGGTGGCTTTCCGTAAATATCCCAAAAGGCACTTTCACTATTCACAACGACATTTTTCAGCGTCCGTTCGAACTGAAAATATTTATGTGGGCTTAGAACATTTCCAGTACCCACTAAAATAACTTTCAACGAGTTCCAAAACAATTCTGGATTAGTGATTTTCATCTGCGAAAAGCATCTGAAGTGGTTCCGGCAGCTCCGGAGCATATCCAGCTTTTATCCCGGAAAATTCCAAAAAGTTTCCAGAATGACTCTAGCACCCTCCAAGAATTATCAGGCATGTGCCGAAACCAATTTGACTTAATATTATATCCCAAAACAACTTTTCGGTTTCACCGAAACTCATCCGATGACCTCTCTCTGCGAAACTTTTTCGTTGTCCGAAACTTTTCGGTGTCCGAAACTTTTTCAATGATTTTCTCTCAGACTCCTTGTCTAGTATTCAGTAGATAGATGACCCTTAAGCATGTGACCCTATAGGTTCGGTGAAGTATAGACATGACCCGGAACCCCTTCCTATCAATGATCAACATCGGAGCCGTGGACACCCATATTGACCCCTATACCCACACGAATGAATATTCGAGTGAACCTCCAATTGTAGTGAGCTATTCCTGTTGCTTCACGATATGTCACAAACACCCGAGGTGAGATTTATTGCATCCCTGTGGACGAACAATTTGTCCACCATGCAAGTTACCTCGTTACCGGTTTTGTTCTCTTTTCTCGTTTCCGTGTTCCGGCATCCTAGTGATCAAATCACAAGGTGTCTGGCCAGACGATTATGGATACCGTAACACCGAGAGGACTCGAGAATATCTCTCCATCGTCGGAGGAGCAAATCCCAATCTTGAGCTATCAAGTTACTTGACATATTTTTCCATGAACCCGTAAGCCGCCGTAATAGCCACCCATTTACGAATGACGTTTAACAAACCCCAAAGTTCATCAAGCAAGCATGAAGAAACTCGATACTCTCATGGTCTAAGGAATCATGCAAACGTTAACCATCTCTGTGTTATGTACCATTAAACTTGTGACAAATGTATCTCATAGCATAGCATAACATCAATAATGTCGTAATCGTACTTTACTGGATATGGTGCATTAAGTACATATACCCATATCTGCTCAAATCATCTGTGAAGGTGAGAAAATAACGATACCCGCCGCGAGCCTCAATATTCGTCGGACCACATACATCAGTATGTATGATTTCCAACAAATCTGTTGCTCGCTCCATTGTTCTGGAGAACGGAGTTTAGTCATCTTGCCCATGAGGCATGGTTCGCAAGTACCATGTGATTCATAATCAAGTGATTCCAAAAGTCCATCAGAATGGAGTTTCTTCATGCGCTTTACACCAATATGACCCAAACAGCAGTGCCACAAATAAGTTGCACTACCATTATCAACTCTGCATCTTTTGGGTTCAATATTATGAATATGTGTGTCACTACTATCGAGATTCAACAAAAATAGACCACTCTTCAAGGGTGCATGACCATAAAAGATATTACTCATATAAATAGAACAACCATTATTATTTGATTTAAATGAATAACCGTCTCGCATCAAACAAGATCTAGATATAATGTTCATGCTTAACGCTGGCACCAAATAACAATTATTCAGGTCTAAAACAAATCCCGAAGGTAGATGTAGAGGTAGCGTGCCGACCGTGATCACATCGACTTTGGAACCATTTCCCACGCACATCGTCACCTCATCCTTAGCCAATCTTCGCTTAATCCGTAGTCCCTGTTTTGAGTTGCAAATATTAGGAACAGAACCAGTATCAAATACCTAGGTGCTACTGCGAGCATTAGTAAGGTACTGCTACCTCTTGAGCACTGCGTTGGATTTCCTTGAAGAGGAAAGGATGATGCAGCAAAGTAGCGTAAGTATTTCCCTCAGTTTTTGAGAACCAAGGTATCAATCCAGTAGGAGGCTACGCGTGAGTCCCTCGTAGCTGCACAAAGCAAATAACTCCTCGCAACCAACGCGATAAGGGGTTGTCAATCCCTTCACGGTCACTTACGAGAGTGAGATCTGATAGATATGATATATAATATTTTTGGTATTTTTGTGATAAAGATGCAAAGTAAAATAAAAGCATAGTAAAAAAGTAAAGGCAATAATAAAGTGTAGGAAGATTAATATGATGAAGATAGAACCGGGGGCCATAGGTTTCACTAGTGGCTTCTCTCAAGAGCATAAGTATTTTACGGTGGGTGAACAAATTACTGTTGAGCAATTGACAGAATTGAGCATAGTTATGAGAATATCTAGGTATGATCATGTATATAGGCATCACGTCCGAGACAAGTAGACCGACTCCTGCCTGCATCTAATACTATTACTCCACTCATCGACCGCTATCCAGCATGCATCTAGAGTATTAAGTTCAAGAAAACAGAGTAACGCCTTAAGCAAGATGACATGATGTAGAGGGATAAATTCATGCAATATGATAAAAAAACCATCTTGTTATCCTCGATGGCAACAATACAATACGTGCCTTGCTGCCCCTACTGTCACAAGGAAAGGACACCGCAAGATTGAACCCAAAGCTAAGCACTTCTCCCATTGCAAGAAAGATCAATCTAGTAGACCAAACCAAACTGATAATTCGAATAGACTTGCAAAGATAACCAATCATACATAAAAGAATTCAGAGAAGATTCAAATATTGTTCATAGATAATCTTGATCAACAAACACACCGCAAAAAGAAGATTACATCGAATAGATCTCCATGAGAGAGGGGAGAACATTGTATTGAGATCCACAAAGAGAGAAGAAGCCATCTAGCTACTAACTATGGACCCGAAGGTCTAAGGTAAACTACTCACACTTCATTGGAGAGGCTATGGTGATGATGTAGAAGCCCTCCGTGATGGATGCCCCCTCCGGCGGAGCTCCGGAACAGGCCCCAAGATGGGATCTCATGGGTACAGAAGGTTGCGGCGGTGCAATTAGGTTTTTGGCTCCGTATCTGATCGTTTGGGGGTACGTAGGTATATATAGGAGGAAGAAGTACATCGGTGGAGCAACGTGGGGCCCATGAGGGTGGAGGGCGCACCCTAGGGGGGTGGGCACGCCCCCTACCTCGTGCCCACCTCCTTTCTTTCTTGACATAGGGTCCAAGTCGCCTGGATCATATTCGGTGAGAAAATCACGTTCCCGAAGGTTTCATTCCGTTTGGACTCCTTTTGATATTCCGTTTCTTCGAAACTCTGAAATAGGCAAAAAAACAGCAATTCTGGGTTGAGCCTCCGGTTAATAGGTTAGTCCCAAATATAATATAAAAGTGGATAATAAAGCCCAATATTGTCCAAAACAGTAGATAATATAGCATGGAGTAATCAAAAATTATAGATACGTTGGAGACGTATCAGGTACACATCAATAACATGTATATCACATATACCTTTGTTCACCTTGCCATCCTTCTTATCCTCCAAATACTTGGGGCAGTTCTGTTGGGGAACGTAGTAATTTCAAAAAAAATCCTACGCACACGCAAGACCATGGTGATGCATAGCAATGAGAGGGGAGAGTGTTGTCCGCGTACCCTCGTAGACCGAAAGCGGAAGCGTTAGCACAACGCGGTTGATGTAGTCGTACGTCTTCACGATCTGACCGATCAAGTACCGAACGCACGGCACCTCCGAGTTCAGCACATGTTCAGCCCGATGACGTCCCTCGAACTCTGATCCAGCCGAGTGTTGAGGGAGAGTTTCGTCAGCACGACGGCGTGGTGATGATGATGATGTTCTACCGATGCAGGGCTTCGCCTAAGCACCGCTATGATATTATCGAGGTGGACTATGGTGGAGGGGGGCACCGCACACGGCTAAAAGATCAACAGATCAATTGTTGTGTCTCCAAGGGGTGCCCTCCTCCCTGTATATAAAGGAGTGGAGGAGGGGGAGGGCCGGCCCTCTCTATGGCGCGCCCTAGGAGGAGTCCTACTCCCACCGAGAGTAGGATTCCCCCCTTCCAGGTAGTAGGATTAGGAGTCAAGGAAAGGGGAGAGAGAAGAGAAGGAAGGAGGGGGCGCAACCCATCCCCCTAGTCCAATTTGGACTAGGCCTTGGGGGCGCCCAACCTCTCTGATGGATCTATGTACCTAGGGTAGGGTCATGGACCTGTCCAAGATACCCTTCCCAAGGACATCCCTAAAAGAATCAAAAACATCTGAAGAAGAATCATCATCCACTCAACCATGAAGCAATGTTCCACTCGACTCACTCGAAGACACTCGGCCATGAAGCCAACCATTTGACCACCAGGAGATCTAAAGTCACGCCGCACGCTAACGGTCGGTCATTAAGTAGCTTTTATGGTCATCATGGCACTTTATTTGTGGCGTTACCAGTAACGCCCGACCTTAATGTACCTTAAACCCTGCATAACTGAGGGCCGGAGGGGTCTGGCGAACTCTATATAAGCCACCCCCTCCTCAGTGTAAAGGGTTCACACCCTTGTAATTCATACACGCATAATCCAATCGACCGCCTCCGGGCTCCGAGACGTAGGGCTGTTACTTCCTCCGAGAAGGGCCTGAACTCGTAAAACTCACGCGTATACAACTACTCCATAGCTAGGATCTTGCCTCTCCATTCATACCCCCTACACTACTGTTAGACTTAGAACCACGACAGTTGGCGCCCACCTTGGGGCAGGTGTCTTAGCGACTTGTTGGAGAAGTTGCGATTTTTCCGATCCCCTTCATCATGGTTTCAGGCGGAGGTTTGGCTGAAGGCCGCGAGATCCGTCTCGGCGCGCTCGTGTTCATCACCGACGACTTCGCTTGGCTGCAGGAGGCTCCACTCAACATCGACGCGCTCCCCGTCCATGGGGCCACGCACTTTCGCGCGTGCATCCGTGGCGTCCTCTTGCGGCAGCCGTCGACCCAGTATCGGTCGACTCCTGTGGCTTCCTCCCTCCCAGTTACCTGCCGACGCAAACGTTCCGGTCGGTCGAGGCTTCAGCGGTGGGTGAGGCACGCGGTGGCTCGCCAGTCGGCCACCCCCCAAGTCGCGGCGATCGAGCCCGACGAATCTCTCTATGGCCTATTCGACCTGTCCACTGGCTCCGCAGAGACTGCATCCGAGTGCGACAGGAGTGATCCAGCGGCGGAGGTCCTGATGGTCGATGGGCCACGTAGTCCTCCTGACTTTCCCCGCACCGACGTGGCGACAGCAGAGGCGATCCACCACATGCTCATGAAGAGTATCTCCCCGAGCCCCTCACTTCGCTGCAAAGGGAAGAACTTCGTCGTTGGAACATGGATGCGCTGCACACTCCTATCGTTGGAGAAACCCCCGAGGCCCGTGCCTTAGAGGACGCGCGCTTGGCCAACTTGGCTGAGCGCACTCGACTGGAGAACCTCCAGCAAGTACTCGACGAGCGTGCGTGACAATGGGTTCCAGAATCCAGCCGACGTCAGCTCTTTCCACCATGGACTCAGGTATATCGAACTCCAATTCAGAACTTAGCACTGCGGCCCGTATAGCGGAGTCGATTCAGCCTTACCGGTCCGAGGTTGGCAGAGGCTTGTTGCAGATCAGAGCGTTACTCCGGGCAGCAGGAGACCAAAATTCAGCTGTATCATAGTCGCGGAATAGGATCCACAGCAAATCCATTGTTGCTGATACAGTTCGGTCGGCTCACAGCCCAAGATCGTCTCCGAGGCGTGAGGGACATGGAGACCGGCGTGATCAGTATAGGAACCGTGAGCAGTATGATCACCGACTCGATCGTGATGATCGACGTCGAGTGCCCACTGAAGGAAATATGCCCTAGGGGCAATAATAAAGTTATTATTTATTTCCTTATAATCATGATAAATGTTTATTATTCATGCTAGAATTGTATTAACCGGAAACATAATACATGTGTGAATACATAGACAAACAAAGTGTTACTAGTATGCCTCTACTTGACTAGCTCGTTAATCAAAGATGGTTATGTTTCCTAACCATGAACAATGAGTTGTTATTTGATTAACGAGGTCACATCATTAGTTGAATGATCTGATTGACATGACCCATTCCATTAGCTTAGCACCCGATCGTTTAGTATGTTGCTATTGCTTTCTTCATGACTTATACATGTTCCTATGACTACGAGATTATGCAACTCCCGTTTGCCGGAGGAACACTTTGGGTGCTACCAAACGTCACAACGTAACTGGGTGATTATAAAGGAGCATTACAGGTGTCTCCAAAGGTAGATGTTGGGTTGGCGTATTTCGAGATTAGGATTTGTCACTCCGATTTTCGGAGAGGTATCTCTGGGCCCTCTCGGTAATGCACATCACTTAAGCCTTGCAAGCATTGCAACTAAATGAGTTAATTGCGGGATGATGTATTACAGAACGAGTAAAGAGACTTGCCGGTAACGAGATTGAACTAGGTATTGGATACCGACGATCAAATCTCGGGCAAGTAACATACCGATGACAAAGGGAACAACGTATGTTGTTATGCGGTCTGACCGATAAAGATCTTCGTAGAATATGTAGGAGCCAATATGGGCATCCAGGTCCCGCTATTGGTTATTGACCAGAGACGTGTCTCGGTCATGTCTACATTGTTCTCGAACCCGTAGGGTCCGCACGCTTAAGGTTACGATGACAGTTATATTATGAGTTTATGCATTTTGATGTACCGAAGGTTGTTCGGAGTCCCGGATGTGATCACGGACATGACGAGGAGTCTCGAAATGGTCGAGACGTAAAGATTGATATATTGGAAGCCTATGTTTGGATATCGGAAGTGTTCCGGGTGAAATCGGGATTTTACCGGAGTACCGGGAGGTTACCGGAACCCCCCGGGAACCATATGGGCCTAGATGGGCTTTAGTGGAAAGGAGAAAGGGGCAGCCCAAGGTGGCCACGCGCCTCCCCCCTCCACCTAGTCCTATTAGGACTAGGAGAGGTGGCCGGCCCCCCTTCTCTCTCTTTCCCCCTCGGGGAATCCTAGTCCAACTAGGATTGGGGGGGGGGAGTCCTACTCCCGGAAGGAGAAGGACTCCTCCTGCGCCCTCCTCCTAGCCGACGCCCCCCTCCCCCTTGGCTCCTTTATATACTAAGGTAGAGGCACCCCAGAAACACACAAGTTGATCCACGTGATCTATTCCTTAGCCGTGTGCGGTGCCCTAGCCACCATATTCCTCGATAATACTGTAGCGGAGTTTAGGCGAAGCCCTGCTGCCGCAGTGCATCAAGATCATCACCACGCCATCGTGCTGACGGAACTCTTCCCCGACACTTTGCTGGATCGGAGTCCGGGGATCGTCATCGAGCTGAACGTGTTCTCGAACTCGGAGGTACCGTAGTTTCGGTACTTGATCGGTTGGATCGTGAAGACGTACGACTACTTCCTCTACGTTGCGTCAACGCTTTCGCAGTCGGTCTGCGTGGGTACGTAGACAACACTCTCCCCCTTCGTTCTATGCATCACATGATCTTGCGTGTGCGTAGGAATTTTTTTGAAATTACTACGAAACCCAACAGTGGCATCCGAGCCTAGGTTATTTATGTTGATGTTATATGAACGAGTACAACACAAGTGAGTTGTGGGCGATATAAGTCATACTGCCTACCAGCATGTCATACTTTGGTTCGGCGGCATTGTTGGACGAGACGACCCGGACCAACCTTACGCGTACGCTTACGCGAGACCGGTTCCCCCGACGTGCTTTGCACACAGGTGGCTTGCGGGCGACTGTCTCTCCAACTTTAGTTGAACCAAGTATGGCTACGCCCGGTCCTTGCGAAGGTTAAAACGGAGTCTATTTGACAAACTATCGTTGTGGTTTTGATGCTTAGATGAGATTGGTTCTTGCTTAAGCCCGTAGCAGCCACGTAAAACTTGCAACAACAAAGTAGAGGACGTCTAACTTGTTTTTGCAGGGCATGTTGTGATGTGATATGGTCAAGACATGACGCTGAATTTTATTGTATGAGATGATCATGTTTTGTAACCGAGTTATCGGCAACTGGCAGGAGCCTTATGGTTGTCGTTTTATTGTATGCAATGAAATCGCGATGTAATGCTTTACTTTATTACTAAGCGGTAGTGATAGTCGTGGAAGCATAAACTTGGCGAGACGACAATGATGCTATGATGGAGATCAAGGTGTCACGCCGGTGACGATGGTGATCACGACGGTGCTTCGGAGATGGAGATCACAAGCACAAGATGATGATGGCCATATCATATCACTTATATTGATTGCATGTGATGTTTATCCTTTTATGCATCTTATCTTGCTTTGATTGACAGTAGCATTATAAGATGATCTCTCACTAAATTATCAAGAAGTGTTCTCCCTGAGTATGCACCGTTGCGAAAGTTCTTCGTGCTGAGACACCACGTGATGATCGGGTGTGATAGGTTCTACGTTCAAATACAACAGGTGCAAAACAGTTGCACACGCGGAATACTCAGGTTATACTTGACGAGCCAAGCATATACAGATATGGCCTCGGAACACGGAGACCGAAAGGTCGAGCGTGAATCATATAGTAGATATGATCAACATAACGATGTTCACCATTGAAAACTACTCCATCTCACGTGATGATCGGTTATGGTTTAGTTGATTTGGATCACGTAATCACTTAGAGGATTAGAGGGATGTCTATCTAAGTGGGAGTTCTTAAGTAATATGATTAATTGAACTTTAATTTATCATGAACTTAGTCCTGGTAGTATTTTGCAAATTATGTTGTAGATCAATAGCTCGCGTTGTTGTTTTCATATGTTTATTTTGATATGTTCCTAGAGAAAAATTGTGTTGAAAGATGTTAGTAGCAATGATGCGGATTGGATCCGTGATCTGAGGTTTATCCTCATTGCTGCACAGAAGAATTATGTCCTTGATGCACCGCTAGGTGACAGACCTATTGCAGGAGCAGATACAGACGTTATGAATGTTTGGCTAGCTCAATATGATGACTACTTGATAGTTTAAGTGCACCATGCTTAACGGCTTAGAATCGGGACCTCAACGACGTTTTGAACGTCATGGAGCATATAAGATGTTCCAGGAGTTGAAGTTAAAATTTCAAGCAAATACCCGAGTTGAGAGATATGAACTCTCCAACAAGTTCTATAGCTAAAAGATGGAGGAGAATCGCTCAACTAGTGAGCATGTGTTCAGATTGTCTGGGTACTACAATCGCTTGAATCAAGTGGGAGTTAATCTTCCAGATAAGATAGTGATTGACAGAATTCTCTAGTCACCATCACCAAGTTAGTAGAACTTCGTGATGAACTATAATATGCAAGGGATAGCGGAAACAACTCCCAAGCTCTTCATGATGCTGAAATCAATGAAGGTAGAAATCAAGAAAAATATCAAGTGTTGATGGTTGACAAGATCACTAGTTTCAAGAAAAGGGCAGAGGGAAGAAGGGGAACTTCAAGAAGAACAGCAAGCAAGTTGCTGCTCAGGAGAAGAAGCCCAAGTCTGGTCCTAAGCCTGAGACTAAGTGCTTCTACTGCAAAGGGACTGGTCACTGGAAGCGGAACTACCCCAAGTGATTGGTGGATAAGAAGGATGGCAAAGTGAACATAAGTATATTTGATATACATGTTATTGATGTGTACTTTACTAGTGTTTATAGCAAACCCTCAGTATTTGATACTAGTTCAGTTGCTAAGATTAGTAACTCAAAACAGGAGTTGCAGAATAAACAGAGACTAGTTAAGGGTGAAGTGATGATGTGTGTTGGAAGTGGTTCCAAGCTTGATATGATCATCATCGCACACTCCCTATAATTTCGAGATTAGTGTTGAACCTAAATAAGTGTTATTTGGTGTTTGCGTTGAGCATGAATATGATTTGATCATGTTTATTGTAATACGGTTATTCATTTAAGTAAGAGAATAAATTGTTGTTCTGTTTATATGAATAAAACCTTATATGGTTACACACCCAATGAAAATAGTTCGTTGGATCTCGATCGTAGTGATACACATAATCATAATATTGAAACCAAAAGATGCAAAGTTAATAATGATGGTGCAACTTATTTGTAGCACTGCCGTTTAGGTCATATTGGTGTAAAGCGCATGAAGAAACTCCATGCTGATGGGCTTTTGGAATCACTTGATTATGAATCAGTTGATGCTTGCGAACCATGCCTCTTGGGCAAGATGACTAAGACTATGTTCTTCGGAACAATGGAGCGAGCAACAGATTTGTTGGAAATCATACATACTGATGTATGTGGTCCGATGAATATTGAGGCTCGCGACAAGTATCATTATTTTCTGATCTTCACAGATGATTTGAGCAGATATGAGTATATCTACTTGATGAAACATAAGTCTGAAACATTTGAAAAGTTCAAAGAATTTCAGAGTGAAGTGAAAAAACATCGTAACAAGAAAATAAAGTTTCTACGATCTGATCGTAGAGAAGAGTATTTGAGTTACGAGTTTGGCCTTCAGTTAAAAACAATCTGAAATAGTTTCACTACTCATGCCACCTGGAACACCACAATGTAATGGTGTGTCCGAACGTCATAACCGTACTTTATTGGATATAGTGCAATCCATGATGTATCTTACCGATCTACCACTATCGTTTTGGGGTTATGCATTAGAGACAGCTGCATTCACGTTAAATAGGGCACCATCAAAATCCGTTGAGACGACGCCTTATGAACTGTGGTTTGGCAAGAAACCAAAGTTGTCGTTTCTTAAAGTTTGAGGTTGCATTGCTTATGTGAAAAAGTTTCAACCTGATAAGCTCAAACCCAAATCGGAGAAGTGCATCTTCATAGGATATCCAAAGGAAACTATTGGATACACCTTCTATCACAGATCCGAAGGCAAGACTTTTGTTGCTAAATTCGGAAACTTTCTAGAGAAGGAGTTTCTCTCGAAAGAAGTGAGTGGGAGGAAAGTAGAACTTGACAAGGTAACTGTACCTGATCCCTTATTGGAAAGTAGTACATCACAGAAAACTGTTTCAGTGACACCTACACCAGTTAGTGAGGAAGCTAATGATAATGATCATGAAACTTTAGATCAAGATACTACTGAACCTCGTAGATCAACCAGAGTGAGATCCGCACCAGAGTGGTACGGTAATCCTGTTCTGCAAGTCATGCTACTAGATCATAATGAACCTACGAACTATGAAGAAGCGATGGTGAGCCCAGATTCCGCAAAATGGCTTGAAGCCATGAAATCTGAGATGGGATCCATGTATGAGAACAAAGTATGGACTTTGGTTGACTTGCCCGATGATCGGCAAGCAATTGAGAATAAATGGGTCTTCAAGAAGAAGACTGACGCTGACGGTAATGTTACTGTCTACAAAGCTCGACTTCTTGCAAAAGGTTTTCGACAAGTTCAAGGGGTTGACTACGATGAGACCTTCTCACCCATAGCGATGCTTAAGTCTGTCCGAATCATGTTAGCAATTACCGCATTTTATGAATATGAAATTTGGCAGATGGATGTCAAAACTGCATTCCTGAATGGATTTCTGGAAGAAGAGTTGTATATGATGCAACCAGAAGGTTTTGTCGATCCAAACGGAGCTAACAAAATATGCAAGCTCCAGCAATCCATCTATGGACTGGTGCAAGCATCTCGGAGTTGGAATATACGCTTTGATAAGTTGATCAAAGCATATAAGTTTTATACAGACTTGCAGTGAAGCCTGTATTTACAAGAAAGTGAGTGGGAGCACTACATCATTTCTGATAAGTATATGTGTATGACATATTGTAGATCGGAAATAATGTAGAATTATTCTGCAAAGTATAAAGGAGTGTTTGAAAGGAATTTTTCAAAGAAAACCTCGGTGAAGCTGCTTGCATATTAAGCATCAAAATCTATAGAGATAGATCAAGACGCTTGATAAGTTTTTTCAATGAGTACATACCTTGACAAGATTTTGAAGTAGTTCAAAATGGAGCGGTCAAAGAAAGAGTTCTTGCCTGTATTACAAGGTGTGAAGTTGAGTAAGACTCAAAGCCCGACCACGGCAGAAGATAGAAAGAGAATGAAAGTCATTCCCTATGCCTCAGTCATAGGTTCTATAAAGTATGCCATGCTGTGTACCAGATCTATTGTATACCCTGCACTGATTTGGCAAGGGAGTACAATGGTGATCTAGGAGTAGATCACTGGACAGCGGTCAAGATTATCCTTAGTAGTATAAGGAAATATTTCTCGATTATGGAGGTGACAAAAGGTTCGTTGTAAAAAGTTATGTCGATGCAAGTTTTGACACGGATCTGAATGACTCTAAGTCTCGATCTAGATACATATTGAAAGTGGGAGCAATTAGCTAGAGTAGCTCCGTGCAGAGCATTGTAGACATAGAAAATTGCAAAATACATAACAGATCTGAATGTGAAAGACCGTTGACTAAGATTCTCTCACAAGCAAAACATGATCACACCTTAGTACTCTTTGGGTGTTAATCACATAGCGATGTGAACTAGATTACCGAATCTAGTAAACCCTTTGGGTGTTGGTCACATGACGATGTGAACTATAGGTGTTAATCACATGATGATGTGAAATATCGATGTTAATCACATGGTGATGTGATCTAGATTATTGACTCTAGTGCAAGTGGGAGACTGAAGGAAATATGCCCTAGAGGCAATAATAAAGTTATTATTTATTTCCTTATAATCATGATACATGTTTATTATTCATGCTAGAATTGTATTAACCGGAAACATAATACATGTGTGAATACATAGACAAACAAAGTGTCACTAGTATGCCTCTACTTGACTAGCTCGTTAATCAAAGATGGTTATGTTTCCTAACCATGAACAATGAGTTGTTATTTGATTAACGAGGTCACATCATTAGTTGAATGATCTGATTGACATGACCCATTCCATTAGCTTAGCACCCGATCGTTTAGTATGTTGCTATTGCTTTCTTCATGACTTATACATGTTCCTATGACTACGAGATTATGCAACTCCCGTTTGCCGGAGGAACACTTTGGGTGCTACCAAACGTCACAACGTAACTGGGTGATTATAAAGGAGCATTACAGGTGTCTCCAAAGGTAGATGTTGGGTTGGCGTATTTCGAGATTAGGATTTGTCACTCCGATTTTCGGAGAGGTATCTCTGGGCCCTCTCGGTAATGCACATCACTTAAGCCTTGCAAGCATTGAAACTAAATGAGTTAATTACGGGATGATGTATTACAGAACGAGTAAAGAGACTTGCCGGTAACGAGATTGAACTAGGTATTGGATACCGACGATCAAATCTCGGGCAAGTAACATACCGATGACAAAGGGAACAACGTATGTTGTTATGCGGTCTGACCGATAAAGATCTTCGTAGAATATGTAGGAGCCAATATGGGCATCCAGGTCCCGCTATTGGTTATTGACCAGAGACGTGTCTCGGTCATGTCTACATTGTTCTCGAACCCGTAGGGTCCGCACGCTTAAGGTTACGATGACAGTTATATTATGAGTTTATGCATTTTGATGTACCGAAGGTTGTTCGGAGTCCCGGATGTGATCACGGACATGACGAGGAGTCTCGAAATGGTCGAGACGTAAAGATTGATATATTGGAAGCCTATGTTTGGATATCGGAAGTGTTCCGGGTGAAATCGGGATTTTACCGGAGTACCGGGAGGTTACCGGAACCCCCCGGGAACCATATGGGCCTAGATGGGCTTTAGTGGAAAGGAGAAAGGGGCAGCCCAAGGTGGTCGCGCGCCTCCCCCCTCCCCCTAGTCCTATTAGGACTAGGAGAGGTGGTCGGCCCCCCTTCTCTCTCTTTCCCCCTCGGGGAATCCTAGTCCAACTAGGATTGGGGGGGGAGTCCTACTCCCGGAAGGAGAAGGACTCCTCCTGCGCCCTCCTCATGGCCGGCGCACCCCTCCCCCTTGGCTCCTTTATATACTGAGGTAGAGGCACCCCAGAAACACACAAGTTGATCCACGTGATCTATTCCTTAGCCGTGTGCGGTGCCCCCAGCCACCATATTCCTCGATAATACTGTAGCGGAGTTTAGGCGAAGCCCTGCTGCTGCAGTGCATCAAGATCGTCACCACGCCGTCGTGCTGACGAAACTCTTCCCCGACACTTTGCTGGATCGGAGTCCAGGGATCGTCATCGAGCTGAACGTGTGCTCGAACTCGGAGGTACCGTAGTTTCGGTACTTGATCGGTTGGATCGTGAAGACGTACGACTACTTCCTCTACGTTGCGTCAACGCTTCCGCAGTCGGTCTGCGTGGGTACGTAGAAAACACTCTCCCACTTCGTTGCTATGCATCACATGATCTTGCGTGTGCGTAGGAAATTTTTTGAAATTACTACGAAACCCAACACCCACCCCTCCTCCTAGGAGTGGGTCATACGTGCCTCGACAGCAGGATGACAGACGCCCTCACAGTGCTGGGTGAAGGATTCCAGTCGACCCCAGAGAACCAGGCTTTGATGCGAGGTCCATTCTCGTTTGGCTTTTGGTCGACAGAAACAGAGCTCACCAAGAAGGTCATGATAGAGATGTACCCACCAGCAGCAGAGTGCACGTCTCAGGACTAGAGTGCTTCAGCAAAGCCGTTAGGGCCGCGGTGATTCCTCCCAACTTCAGGTTGGCGACTGGAGTCAGTAAGTTCACTGGTGAGTCCAAGCCTGATACTTGGCTTGAGGACTACCGAGTGTCTGTTCAGATCAGTGGCAGCAATGATGAAGTGGCCATGAAACACCTGCCTCTTATGTTGGAGGGCTCGGCCAGGGCGTGGTTGAATCAGTTAGCACCCAGCAGTATTTACACTTGGGAAGATCTTGCCCGAGTGTTTGTTAGAACATTTGAAGGAACCTGCAAGTGACCTGCAGGGTTGACAGAATTGCAATCTTGCGTGCAGAAGCCGAATGAAACTTTGAGGGATTACATCCAGAGATGGATCGCGTTGCATCACACTGTAGAGAACATATCTGATCACCAAGCAGTTTGTGCCTTCAAGGAAGGCGTTAAGTACAGAGAACTGAATCTAAAATTCGGTCGAACCGGAGACATGTCTCTGAGTCGAATGATGGAGATTGCCACCAAGTATGCTAATGGTGAAGAAGAGGATCGGCTCCGGAGTGGCAAGCACAAATCAGTCGCCCATGAAACCGGAGGAGGAAATTCCAGTCGGAAGCATAAGCGGAAAGCCGAGCCAGCTGCTCCTGGAGAAGCCTTGGCCGTGACTCAAGGAAAGTTTAAGGGGAAGCCTAAAGGGCCTTGGAACCCCAAGAAAGTGAAAGACCAAGACGGAAATGACGTATTGGATTTGCCATGCCACATTCACACAAAGAAAGATGAAGAGGGTAAACTCATTTACCCAAAACATACCACTCGACAGTGTCGGCTCCTGATCGAGCAGTTCCAGGGGAAACAGCCCAAAGATAAGGAAAAGGAGTCAGACAAAGTTGAAGACAAGGAAGATAGTGATGATGGATACCCCCAGGTCAATTCCACCCTGATGATTTTTGCTGATGTTGAAAGCAAAAGTCGATTGAAAGTTATCAATCGAGAAGTGAATATGGTCGCTCCGGTGACACCCAGTTATTTCAAATGGTCTCAGACTGCCATCACATTTGACCAGTCTGATCACCCGACGCACATAGCCACCCCTGGGAGGCAAGCTTTGGTGGTCGACCCAGTTATCGAAGGCACTCGACTGACTAAAGTTTTGATTGATGGTGGCAGTAGTTTGAATATACTGTATGCAGAGACGTTGAAAGGGATGGGCATTCCGATGTCCAGACTCAGTACCAGCAACATGAGTTTCCATGGAGTCATTCCTGGAAAAAAGGCTGAGTCACTCGGTCAGATTGCTCTTGATGTGGTTTTTGGGGACTCCAAGAATTTGCGCAAAGAAAAGTTGACGTTTGAAGTCGTGGATTTCCAGAGTGCTTATCACGCTATTCTGGGAAGGCCAGCGTATGCACGTTTCATGGCCCGACCATGTTATGTGTACCTTAAGTTGAAGATGCCAGGCCCCAAAGGTGTGATCACTATCACTGGCAATCGGAAGAAAGCGGAAGAGTGTTTTCAGAAAGGCTCAAAGATCGCCGATGCTCAAATGGCAGTGGTAGAGCTCCAGGAATACCAGAAAACTGCAGACCCGAGTGATTTGTTACGAGCCAAGAAGCCCGCTACAGAATGAGCATTTCAGTCGTCCGGTGAGACAAAGCCGATTCACATTCACCCGACCAACCCCAATGCTGCTCCGACTCATATCTCAACAACACTCGACTCCAAATAGGAAGAAGCGCTCATCCAGTTCCTCCGTGAGAACTGGGACATCTTCGCATGGAAGCCTTCTGACATGCCATGTGTTCCCAGGGGGCTGGCTGAGCACCGTCTACGAGTCGACCCAAAGATGAAACCTGTCAAAGAACATCTTCGACGGTCCGCCGTCCAGAAGAGAAAAGCCATTGGTGAGGAGGTGGCTCGGCTCTTAGCAGCGGAGTTTATCCGAGAGATTTACCACTCCGAGTGGCTCGCCAATGTTGTCATGGTCCCCAAGAAGGACAAGTCACTTTGCATGTGCATTGACTTCAAACATATCAATCGGGCCTGCCCGAAAGATCATTTTCCTCTTCCCCGCATCGACCAGATAGTCGACTCGACTGCGGGATGTGAGCTCCTGTCTTTTTTAGACGCCTATTCCGGTTACCATCAGATCCGTCTGTATGGACCCGATGAGATCAAAACAGCTTTCATCACTCCGTTCGGGTGCTTCTGTTATGTTACCATGCCATTCGGCCTCAAGAATGCCGGAGCCACGTTCATGAGGATGATTCAGAAGTGTTTGCTCACTCAAATCAGTCGAAATGTTGAAGCATACATGGATGATATTGTGGTCAAGTCACGAAAGGGTTCTGTCATGGTTTTGTCACGGCAGATGTCCTAGAGAAAGGACTTAGTCGTGGAGCCATCGCGACGGGTTAGCTTGAAGGGGTTAAAGCGAACACAAAGACGCAAGAGAGTTTATACTAGTTCGGCCCCTTCGATGAAGGTAAAAGCCTACGTCTAGTTGTGATGGAATTGATGGGGTTTCGATGACTCGGGAGCAAACAAGCTTCACCTATGTCTCGAGCTGTTGTCTGTTGTCCTTGAACCGCCATCGGGTCGTCCCCTTATATACACGGGTGACTTTCGTCGGCTTACGGAGTCCCAATACCGGCTCATAGATGTGTCCGGTTTGGTCTCTACTTATTCCTAACTTACAATATAGGTTAACTACTAACACCGGTTTACGGCTACAGGCCTTGAACCGACCATGGGCCTTGAGCCCTCCTCTGTCTTCTTGGGCTTTAACATACTTAACTATTGACGAGGTTAACCCGGCCCAGATAGGCCGGTTTACACCCAGTAGTAATATCCCCAACATTAGGCCCCAGATTGATTTGAACGGGTTCATGTCAATCCTTTTATAAAAACTTCACCTTCAACATCTTCTTATAAATTGGTAAACCGCCATGATGTCATCTTCTCTGATTGCTGTAAGCCGGAGTGACGTCACCTGTCATAACGAAGCTATCCATTATGTTTCTTTGTTTAATAGATCGGCGGAAATCGAGGCGACAGCTCCGTTTTGTGGCCCCTTGATTGTCGCGCCTGACTTATGTTCTTTCGCCTTATAAATAGGACCGAAGGGTCATTCCTTTTCTCCTTCCGTGCCTTCTTTGTCTTCCTCGCGTCGCCAGCCTCGGAGCTCCGCCGCCGCCATCGAGCTTTGCCTCATCCTTGGCCGCTGCATCAAGCTGAGCGCACCAGAACGCCGCGGCAACCTTTCGCATCTTCCTCAGCTTCGATAAATCTTCTATCCTTTCCCTCGCAGATCTGGCCTAGGGTTTCGTAGTTCTTTAGTGTTCATCGTCTGCCTCTTGCTCATACGATAGATCTTTGGATGGATCTGCAAGTCTTTACTCTGTGCAATGATAGTTGTTTGACCTTTCGCCTTCACTTATGCATCTCAAACCATAGATCTATATGAACGTTTTGCTCATTGGTTCGGTACTGCTCCCTTGAACCTCTAAGTATTTATCTTTTTTCTGAACTTGCTTCAGATCCAATGCTGTAAAGAACTCTTGTGAAACCTGTTTCTGCGTACCTGTCCATCCGCAATCTCAGTTTTTTAATTCTTAGATCCGGCAGTTTAACCTTATAGAAAATTTTCCAAACCGGTATATGCCATTAGTCCCCTTGTTGAACCGCTAGATGTTGGTTGCTTCATGAAAGTCCGGTTCATATAGTTCTGTCTCCGGTTTACAAGTGCATATACCAACGTACCTTGATCAAATGCATTTTTGAATCGGGATCTTCTACCTTGTAGATTCCATCATGGCCAAGCAAGTATATTAGTGCAATTGGTTCCTTCTCACGTCACAGAGGATCAACTGGACGATTTAGTCCTGATTGGCGCTTTGGGCAGCAAAGATACCGTCCATTGGAGGGCTCCTGGCAAAGAATGCCCTCCCACACCTCGAGAAGGAGAGGTTGTTGTTTTCGTAGATCACTTAGCCCGGGGCTTTAAACCGCCCGGTTCTAAATTTTATTGGGATGTCTTAGCCGATTTCCAACTCCATCCGCAAGACACTGGCCCCAACTCTGTTACAAATATGTGTCACTTCCAAGTGCTTTATGAGGTGTTCTTTCAAGAGGAGCCCACAGTGGAATTGTTCAGAGACCTTTTCCATCTAAACCACCGTACCGAGTTTATTGATGGCTCTAATACGGAGTTGGGTGGCGTGGCGATTCAGAAAAGGAAAGAGGTCACATACCCTCACGCCAAGCTGCACAGTCACCCCAAGGAGTGGAATCAGACATGGTTCTACTGCAAAGACACCTCCCCTGCTGGTGAGAATCCCTTGCCTGGCTTTCGTCCGGAGCGGCTCAGCAATACACACCCTTTTCCTCAGAGATTGACTGCCCAGGAGAGAAGAAAATATGCTCCCCAACTGTCAAAGCTCAGAGCCTTTATGGCCAACGGCTTAACAGGGGTTGATCTCGCTCGCTGTTGGATATCATGGAGCATACTGCCCCTTAGTCGGTGCTCCGGTTTGATGTGCGAGTATACTGACAGTGTGGATGACCCACTGCGACATTCAAAAATCCAGCTCTCCGATGAAGAAATCACAGAGGCTGTGAATAAGATGCTCAATGAACCGGAACACGTCTGCGCTAGAACCGGCCTGCTTCCCTTCTGCGCCACCAACAAACCGCCAGCTGTAAGACTTTAATTTTTCTCTTTGCTGAATCTGTTATTGATATGTCTGGTCATTGTTTAATATCAGTGTATGCGTAATCAGGGCAATGATCCGTTTTGGAGCAAAAAACTGCCGCAGGAGAAACCAGAAAAACCAGACAAACCAGAAAGAACAACTCGGCAAAAGACTAAAGCTGTGAAGAAGACTGCCCATAGGAAAAGAACCACTACATCTTCTAATCCGGCCCCTGATGATGATGTGGATAATCCGGACTTTGAGATAGAGCTTGACTCACTTGGTTTATTTTTCGTGCGTCTTATTGATGATGATATTTGTCAGGATAATGCCGAAGCCAGCCACGCGGATGTTGCAGAGGTAATTATTCTCTCTTCCGATTCAGAAACTTTGCCTTCACAAAAAATCCGCCAGGCAAACCGGAAAGTTAAATTTTCTCATCCTCTTGCTTATTTGGATCCTAAATTTCTTATGAAGACCCAACAACACGAAGCTCGTCGCACAACCCGGCACAGCGGCCAGGTAGTTACCTCCGCCGGTTTACCGAATAGTCTGGTTCAGAAACGCCATTCAGAGGTCTCTAATTTGCTTGTCAGTGCTTGTCCTAAAGCGGGCTGCTTTCGTCAACCTCTTAATCCCTCTGACTTCGATTACCAGGTTACTTCCCACTCATCTTCTGGCGAGTCATCAGCTACTCAGCTCCCACCGCTTAAAACGGTGCTTGGGTAAGCTATATTTCTTGTGATGTTTGCAGTACATCGCCTTAGAACATATGCTGTATTTGATTTTATTATTCTTCTCAGGGCCAAACCTAGGCCTAGCAAGAAGGCCCATCTGGACAAAACGGCCGAAGAAGATGTCGTTCTTGAAGCGGGCAAGACACCCAATGTTGAAGCGGCTATTTCTGAGGATATTCCCAACGATCCACCGCAGAAAGATGATGATCCTATTGCTGAAGAGAGACCTACTGATACCTCAAGTCATGTCAATCAACCCATAGGTTCCATCCGGATTGAAAGCTCCACCGGTCCAGCAAAAACTACTGACAAGCCAACAGCTCCAGCGCAACCCGGCGGTACCAAGGATGATGAGGTTGTCATTACTGGCACTGGCCATACTGAGCCAAGCAATCTTGTCGCTTTATCCAAACATTCTGCCAAGGAGGAAGTTGCTGCCTTTGGCAGAGGCAAGTGGAACGCTGATCTGACGACTTACGCTGCTCTGAACGCCCAAGATATCCATTCCGGCTATCTGAACCGGCTGTATACCAGTCGCGACTATGAAGTCGGTCTGGTTAATATGATGAAAGATAAATATGATGTAACTTCCATATGCTCCTTCCTGCTTGTATGCTTCCATTCTTGCTGACTCTCCTAGCCCCCAAGGGCCGGTTTGCAATATTCTTTCAAACCGGGACTTTATAAATCTTGATGCTTTGAAATTCGCTGATGTAGCCCCCAAGGGCCCGTTCAACTTAGCGTAGTTAAACCGGTACTTGAAGTAATTGAAACTGCCGCATCAGAATATATATGAGCAAATAGCCATTAGCCCCCAAGTGCCAAGTTGAATACTTGTATTGATCTTGGGACTTTGTAAACACTTGAAAGATGAAGATCGAATATGCATTAGCCCCCAAGTACTAAGTGCATAACTTGTTATGTGATTGGTACTTGAATCCTTATACCGATTTGTTGAAGCATATATCTGTATGCATGCAGGCGGAGCTAAAGACGAAAGAAAACCAAGTCACCGATCTCCAAGAAAACCTGAAAATCCAACAGGCTGAAACCTCCAAAGCAAAAGAGGAATTGGCCAGCGCTTTAAGCGCCATGGAACAGCTTAAGGAGAGCTTCAAGAAGAAGCGGGCGGATTGGGCCACTGAAAAGTCCGCTTTGATCAAACGAGCAGAGGATGCCGAGGCTGCACTTAAACCAGTAGCGGATGAACTGACCAGCATAAAGTGGCACGTGCATGCCATGACTACTGCTATCTTTGGTAAGCCAGCTTGCCTTCTGAATTGGCTCTGCCTTCTTACAGAGTCGCCGGTTTATTAACCCTTTATGGTATTTCAGGGACACGCATTGGTCACTTGGGGTCAGATGTGCGAAAGAAATTGAAAGCCGCCTATACATTGGTTGAATAATTGTATACTGCTGCCCAGCGGATCATCTGTACCGCATCTCATAACAAACCAGCGCCCACTTTGATTCAAGATACTCTGATGAAACTATCGGTGCTTCCTGCCCGGGTTGAAGAGCTGAAGAAATCTGCTGCTCGAACCGGTGCAATCAATGCCTTAATCCGAGCAAAAGCCTGGGTGCCAGATTTTGATCCTATTGAAGCAGCTCAGGGCTATCCCATCTTGAAGGAAGACGGGTCAGAATTTGGTGAAGCGGATCTGCGAGCAATAAACCGGGAGGTATGTCCGCTAGCCTGTCAACTGGCTGAAGAAGCAGACTTGTCTCATTATGAAGCCCAATATGACAGTCAGAACAAGCGAATAGCCACACCAATCCATGAATCGGAAAATTTGATCCCTCCAATCCGTAAGCATACTTACGCTCCCGATATTGACTCGTCATTGCTGATCCATGATGAAGCTGTTTTTCAAGCATTAATGGGAATCGACTGGACAACTGTGGATTTCCAGCCACTGGGTAGAGAAACGGAGGCTGAAGCGGCGCAGGATGACCCACAACCATCAGGTCGGGCTGGTGACCAAGCTTGAACCGGAAGCCGGTTTAAAAACTGCCTCTCCTTTGCGAAAAACAATTATATTATTATGGGCACCATGTTGCCTTGTAATAGGGTAGCTGATACTTTTGACGTTGATATGCCTTCGTGCATAATTTGTTCTTCATGTGGTGATGAACTTTCCAAAGCACCTTCTGCAATAAAAAACTCTTCAAGTGCTACCGCGGTTGTACTGTCCCGCGGAATATGATGTCTGTCCTCGTTGAACATGAAGTTTGCTTGGCCAATCTTGAAGCGGAGTTTTTGCAAACCCACACTGTTGGAGGAGATAACAGCTCCTGTACATATATGATGCTGGTTTACCAGGTAAACTGTGCCGGGTTATAATAAACACCGTACATATATGATGTTAACAACAAGGATCAAACCGGGCAAATAGTCTCCGGATTGACGTGAACTGTGTTCCGTCAATTGATTGGTTAAAAAACTTTGTCGTTTAAAAAACGTAATAAAAACAAAAAAAAAACCCTTCAAAGAAAAAATGTAAATCAAGTGCAATGACAAAACCGTTGCAAAAAAAAGGTTTTATTTGAGCTGATCAGATGGTGTTACCATGGCCGAACACGACCAAGCTCCCGTTAGGTGTAACTATGGTTCTAGCCAGCCAGGTCCCCAAATGAAACCGTGGCATTTATGCCGATCAAGTGGCATGGTCATGGTTCGGGTTCGACCAAGCCCCCAAGTGATACTGTGGCCTTAGGCCAATCAAGAGGCATGACTGGTTCAGACATGACCAAGTCCCCAAGTGATCTGGTGGCTCTCGCCTATCAAGAGGCATGGTATTGGTTCGGACACGACCAAACCCCCAAGTGATATGATGCTTTTAAAAAGCGAACTCAAGGGGTAAACCGGAGGCCGCTTTAGAGCAACTCCGTGTAACCTCACATGATATAAAAGAACAGATACCCCGCTTTAGCTGAGGTTTCGGTTTATTATATTTAATCATACTATATACATTGTCATAATATGTACACAAGTATAGCCAATGGCTTAGGTATAGTAAGGCCGAAGATGAGCTATGTTCCATGGCCTGTTGGTCTCCTCCTCTGATGTGCGTGAGTCTTTATGCTCTCGAATATCGATCAGATAGTACGACCCATTGTGTAGATTCTTGCTGACCATGAAAGGCCCCTCCCAAGGTGGGGATAGCTTATGCATATCGGTCTGATCTTGGATGAGCCGAAGCACCAAATCTCCTTCCTGAAAGGTTCTGGTTCTGACTCGGCGACTGTGATAATGACGAAGATCCTGCTGGTAAATCGCCGATCGGGCGGCTGCGATGTCACGCTCTTCATCCAACCGGTCCAAAGCATCTTGCCGTGTTGTCTCATTGTCCGCTTCAATGTAAGCCGTCACACGAGGTGAATCATGACGGATATCACTGGGGAGAACCGCCTCTGCTCCATAAACCATGAAAACGGTGTATATCCTGTTGATCTGTTGGGTGTTGTATTGATGCTCCATAACACAGATGGTAATTCTTCTACCCAACAACCCGGCGTTCTCTGCAAAGGAACCATGAGCCGGGGCTTGATGCCTCTCAAGATCTCTTGATTAGCTCTTTCTGCTTGACCATTGGATTGTGGATGTGCCACTGATGAAACATCGAGCCGGATGTGCTCCCGTTCGCAGAACTCCTTCATAGCACCTTTGGACAAATTGGTACCATTATCCATGATAATACTGTGCGGAAAGCCAAACCGGAAAATCACCTTTTTGATGAACCAAACCACCATGGCTGCATCACACTTGCTAACAGGTTCTGCCTCCACCCACTTTGTAAACTTGTCAACCGCCACCAGGAGGTGGGTCTTCTTATCTTTGGATCTTTTGAAAGGCCCAACCATATCCAGCCCCCAAGTCGCAAACGGCCAATTAATTGGAATCATTCTCAATTCTTGAGCCGGTACATGAGCACGTCTTGAAAACCTTTGGCAACCATCACATCGTCTGACCAGATCCTCCGCATTAGCATGAGCAGTTAACCAATAGAAGCCATGGCGAAACGCTTTAGCCACCAGAGACTTTGAACCGGCGTGGTGACCGCAATCTCCTTCGTGGATCTCACGCAAAATTTCACGGCCTTCTTCAGGAGACACGCAGCGTTGAAAAGCTCCTGATACACTGCAATGATGCAACTCGCCGTTGATGATAGCCATGGACTTGGATCGCCGAATTATTTGCCGGGCCAGAATCTCATCCTCTGGCAACTCGCCCCGGTTCTTGTACGCCAGATAAGGAAGTGTCCAATCCGGAATAACATGAAGAGCGGCCACCAATTGAGCCTCCGAATTAGGAATAGCCAAATCCTCTTCACCGGGGATCTTGACCGACAGGTTGTGCAGCACATCCAGAAAAACATTGGGCGGGACCGGTTTGCGTTGAGAGCCCAGCCGGCTTAAAGCATCCGCCGCTTCATTTTTCTGCCGGTCCACGTGGTCCACCTGATAGCCTTTGAAAGAACCTGCAACAGTATCCACCTCCCGACAATATGCTGCCATGAGTGCGTCCTTGGAGTCCCAAGTGCCAGACACTTGCTGAGCCACAAGGTCCGAATCACCGAAGCACTTAACTCGACTTAGATTCATCTCCTCAGCCATCCGGGCACCATGGAGTAAGGCTTCATACTCAGCTGCATTGTTAGTACAAGGGAACATTAAGCGGAGGACATAACAAAACTTATCACCTCATGGGGAAGTTAATACGACTCCAGCCCCCGAGCCTTCCAACTGCCTGGATCCGTCAAAATGGATGGTCCAATACGTGTGATCCGGCTTTTCTTCAGGTGCTTGCATTTCCGTCCAATCATTGATGAAATCAACAAGTGCTTGAGACTTAACCGCTGTCCGAGGCACATACTTCAAACCGTACGGCCCCAGCTCTATGGCCCACTTTGCAATCCGGCCAGTTGCTTCCCGGTTCTGGATGATATCTCCCAAAGGAGCAGAACTGACCATCGTAATTGGGTGCCCTTGGAAATATTGTTTAAGCTTCCGGCTTGCCATAAAAACTCCATACACCAGCTTCTGCCAATGCGGATACCTTTGCTTGGACTCGATTAGCACCTCGCTGATATAATAGACCGGTCGTTGAACCGGATGCTCCTTGCCTGTCTCCTTTCGCTCCACCACAATAGCCACGCTGACCGCCCGAGCATTGGCAGCAACATATAGCAGCAACAGCTCCTTGTCAATGGGAGCGGCGAGCACCGGCGGATTGGCCAATTGTCGTTTTAAGTCCTCAAATGCTTCATCAGCAGCAGAACTCCAGACAAACTGATCCGTCTTCTTCAACATCTGATACAAAGGGATTGCCTTCTCACCGAGGCGACTGATAAACCGGCTTAACGCAGCAATCCGGCCCACCAGGCGCTGAACATCATTGATACACTTTGGTTTAGCGAGGGAGGTGATGGCTGTGATCTTCTCCAGATTAGCCTCAATTCCCCTATTGGACACCAAGAAGCCTAATAACTTGCCCGCCGGTACACCAAAGACACACTTGTCCGGATTAAGCATCATCTCGTATGTTCTCAGGTTATCAAAGGTTTCCTTAAAATCATCAATTAGAGTCTCCTTCTCCCTGGACTTAACCATGATATCATCCACGTAAGCATGTACATTACGGCCAATCTGCTTGTGAAGACAATTTTGTACACACCGTTGGTAAGTTGCTTGAGCACTCTTGAGCCCGAAGGGCATAGACACATAGCAGAAGGCTCCAAAGTGAGTTATAAATGTCGTCTTCTCCTGGTCCTTAACTGCCATTTTGATCTGATGATAGCCAGAATACGCATCCAAAAAACTTAAACGCTCACAACCCGCCATAGCATCAATAATTTGATCAATACGGGGAAGGGCAAAAGGGTCTGCTGGACAAGCCTTATTAAGATCTGTGTAATCCACACACATGCGCCAGGTGCCGTTTTTCTTGAGGACCAGCACCGGATTGGCAAGCCACTCGGGGTGAAAAACTTCAACAATAAAGTCAGCTGCTAAGAGCCTGGCTACCTCTTCTCCAATTGCCTTGCGTCTTTCTTCATTAAACCGGCGGAGGAACTGTTTCACCGGTTTATATTTAGGATCCACATTAAGTGTGTGCTCAGCGAGTTGCCTCGGTACACCTGGCATGTCAGAGGGCTGCCATGCAAAAATGTCCCGATTCTCACGGATGAACTCGATGAGCGCGCTTTCCTATTTCGGATCCAAGTTGGCACTGATGTTGAACTGTTTGGACGAATCACCAGGTACGAAGTCAACAAGCTTAGTTTCTGCTGCCGATTTGAATTTCAGGGCCGGATCATGCTCCGTAGTTGGCTTCTTCAACGGAGTCATGTCCGCCGGATCAACATTGTCTTTATAGTACTTCAACTCCTCGGTGGCACAAACCGACTCTGCATAACCCGCATCTCCTTCCTCGCATTCCAAAGCGATTTTGCAGCTTCCGTGAACCATTATTGTCCCCTTGTGACCCGGCATCTTGAGCTGCAAATACACATAACAGGGCCGAGCCATAAACTTGGCGTAGGCCGGTCGCCCAAACAGGGCATAATATGGACTTTGGATTTTCACCACTTCAAACGTCAATGTCTCTGACCTGGAATCATGATCATCCCCAAAGGCCACTTCTAGAGCTATCTTACCAACGGGATATGCTGATCTGCCAGGCACTACACCATGGAATACTGTATTAGACGGTTTGAGATTCTTATCTGCTAGTCCCATACGACGGAAGGTCTCATAGTACAGGATGTTAATGCTGCTCCCTCCATCCATGAGCACCTTGGTGAACTTGTAACCTCCCACCTGAGGCGCCACCACCAGAGCCAACTGACCCGGATTATCGACCTGGGGAGGGTGATCTTCTCTGCTCCATATGATTGGTTGTTCAGACCAACGTAGATAACGGGGTATGGCCGGTTCAACAGAGTTGACCGCCCGCCTCTGAACTTTCCGGTCTCGCTTGTCCAAGCTAGTGATGAAGACATGGTACTTCCCATTACTCAACTGCTTTGGGTTGCTCTGGTAACCTGACTGTTGCTGCTGTTGGTTGTAACCACCCTGGTTGTTCTGACTATTTTGACCATTATGTCCGCCCGGATTACCATTGAATCCTGAACCGGAACTTCCTCCACCGTAACCCGGCCCGGATCCTGAGCCACCGCCAGATTCGTGATCATACCGGAAATTATTAGAATTCTTGAACTCCTGCATAATAAAGCAATCCTTCCAAAGGTGGTTTGCTGGCGCCTCCTTCGTCCCATGTCTTGGACAGGGCTGGCTTAGCAGATAGTTTAGGCGGTTTGGGTTAGGGTTGGGTGCTCCATTACGATTTTTCGGTCTACCCTTGCGTCGCTGGCCATTGTCCTGTGCGTTGGTATTAGCCACAAAGTCCACGTTACCATCCGCTTTGTGCTTGCCTCCACCACCATTGCCTGCCCAGTGATGCTGCTGACCTTTGGAGCTGCTGTTCTTCTTCCCTTTCCCTGTCTTGTCATCATCAGATTCGGGATCCTTGGTACTATCAGAATCAGCATATTTCACCAAAGCGGCCATGAGGGTCCCCATGTCGGTGCAATGACGCTTCATCCGTCCCAACTTCAGCTTCAGGGGCCCAAACCGGCAGTTGCCTTCTAGGGTTAATACTGCGGTGTCAGCGTTGATGCGGTCTGAGGAGTGCAACACTTGTGAAACCCGGTGCACCTAATGAGTCGTTGATTCTCCTTCCTCCTGGACGCATGCCGTCAAGGTAGTCGGACGAACCGGCGTGAGCTGCCGAGCCTGACGCTGTGTGGCTAACTCGGCCTCCCTGCGCGCGCAGGCCCGGTCCACCACTTCCTGAGCGTTATCAGCACCACCCGCCGGGTTGTTGTCACGGGGTGCCCCACGTCGTTCATTACTCGACACTGCTGGTTCATCCATATGTCTGCTATAGCTCCGGCTTGGACGGGGGGTCGAGAGGATCCGGTCGCGGCTGTACGAGTATGCTTCCTGTTGGGCCAAAGTTGTCCTTAGAAGTTCCTTGACCCGTCGCGTCTCTACTGCCTGCGGCGAATCACCTTCAATTGGAATGGCCTCCAGCCGTGCAGTAGCGGCAACAAGATTGTCCATTGGGTTGGAGTAGTGACCCGGAGGTGTTAAAGCAGCCTGAGGTATAACGGTGTTTTGACGAGGCGGGTCCATCTGACGAGGCTGAACCGGTGCACCGGTCCCAGGGGCTTCTGCCCGGTTTCCCTCCAGCGGATTGCCGGCTCTTGGTCCTGGAGTGTTGAAAAGGTCTCTGGCCTCGAAAACCGGGGGTAAGCGGGATCGGTGCTTCCTCCTCATGACTTCATGTGACGCGCTCTGGTCCAACATAAGCCTGTAGGCCTGTGCGTCTAAAGCGGCCCGCTCTATGGCCATCCTGGTGTCCTCAGCCGCCAGATCCACCTTGGCCTGGGTGATCTGTTCCTTTACCTTTGCAATCTCCGTGTTGTGAACGTCCTAATCCGGCAGATTAACTTCCGCCATAAGCACAGCCAACGCATCAAATAGTTCTGATAGAACCTGAGCCGGCGGGCGCACAGGGCCTCCTGCCCCGACAGCCGTCGTCGCTGCTAAACCGGAGATCGTTGCCACAGCTATCGAAGAATGAAGTGCTGCTTGTGTTCCGGCCATAAATATTCCAACCCGGTTGGGCAGATCAGAGGGGTCCGGAATACTGTCGCCATCAGAACAGCTCCCAATCCGGCCATCTTGTAGCTGATAAAGAGATTCGGTTTCTCCGGTCGAAGATTCGTCACCGGAACAAACGACGGTCGCACCGCGAAATTCCAATTCGTCCTCATAACTCCCTCCATGGATGACTCCCACGAAGGCACGCTTCATGGCCGGTTTAACCCGGGCAGATCGCGCACGCTGAGCCGTCTCGACGAGGTCGGTGCAGATGTCCGGCTCAAGGCCCGGTTCACCGATCTTGCCAATGAAAACGTGAATGCTACCAAAGTGGACCCGGTACCCGTACTCAATTGAGCCGGCCTCGGGGCCCAAGCCTGCGTCGTCGATGTGCACCTCAGGAACCTTTGCCAACCTCAGGAGGTACGATATCAAGCTTAATCCATCAAAGTGCACATTCGGAGTTCCTGGCGGAAAGTTACTTGGTTTTCTCGTTTCCGAACGAGGAATCGACGCCAACCCAGAAAAAGTTGGTACTATACTCCGAATGAAACGTCCTGTGCGTGTGCACGATGTCCAGAAACTTACTGGTTGCTTGGCCACTTTAAGTCGATTCATCTCTCGTCTCGGTGAAAAGGCATTGCCTCTTTACCGACTGATGAAGAAGTCAGACAAGTTTGAGTGGACTCCTGAAGCTAATGCAAAGCTAAAAGCCCTGCTATCCACCCAGCCGGTGCTTGCTGCTCCAATCAGCAAAGAGCCTTTGCTGCTCTACATTGCAGCCACGGGACAAGTTGTCAGTACAGTACTTACGGTCGAGCGGGAAGAAGAAGGAAAAGCCTTTAAAGTTCAGCGCCCAGTATATTATGTTTCTGAAGTTTTGACTCCATCAAAGCAAAGATATCCTCATTATCAGAAGCTTGTATATGGGATTTGTATGACCACGAAGAAGGTTGCACATTACTTCTCTGACCATACCATTACAGTCGTCAGCGATGCTCCATTGTCAGAGATTTTGCACAACAGAGATGCAACTGGTCGAGTGGCAAAATGGGCGATTGAACTCCTTCCCCTAGATATCAAGTTTGAGGCAAAGAAAGCCATCAAGTCCCAAGCAATAGCAGATTTCGTCGCCGAGTGGATTGAACAGCAACAGCCGACTCAAGTTCACTCGGAGCACTGGACCATGTTCTTCGACGGTTCTAAGATGCTCAACGGCTCCGGTGCTGGGGTAGTGTTGGTTTCCCCCTGAGGAGATAAGCTCAGATATGTTCTCCAAATTCACTTTGATTCCTCCAATAATGAAGCAGAATACGAAGCGCTCTTGTATGGGTTGCGTATGGCCATTTCACTCGGCGTCCATCGCCTCATGGTCTATGGCGACTCAGATTTGGTGGTTAATCAAGTGATGAAGGAGTGGGACGTCAGAAGTCCGGCCATGATTGGTTACTGCAATGCAGTGAGAAAGCTAGAGAAGAAATTCGAGGGGTTAGAGCTTCATCATATACCCCGATTGAAAAATTAAGCAGCTGATGATTTGGCAAAAATAGGTTCCAAAAGAGAAGCCATTCCCAGCAATGTGTTTTTGGAACACATCCACACACCATCAGTTCAAGAGGATCCTTTCACCGAAGAAGCCCCGCAGCCAAAAAGTGCCACGGATCCGACTGAAGTTGAGGTTCCAGCAGTGGTCGACCTGATCACGGAAGTTTTGGTCATCACTCCCGACTGGACGGTGCCATACATCACGTACATCCTAAGGAATGAACTCCCAGAGAATGAAGAAGAGGCTCGATAGATCGTTCGTCGATCCAAGGCCTTTACTGTGATAAAGGGACAGTTGTACAGGGAAAGCGCGACTGGAGTCAGACAGAAGTGTATAACACCAGAAGAAGGTCAAATAATTCTTGACGATATCCACTCGGGGACCTATGGTCATCATGCGTCCTCTCGGACCATTGTGGCTAAAGCATATCGAGCGGGATTTTACTGGCCAAGAGCAAATGAAATGGCGAAAGAGATAGTCGACAAATGTGAAGGATATCAGTTCTATTCAAATATGTCACACAAACCCGCCTCAGCCTTGAAGACCATTCCCCTCGTCTGGCCCTTCGCTGTTTGGGGATTGGATATGGTTGGACCACTGAGAACTGGCAGGAGCGGCTTCACTCATGTGCTGGTGGCAGTCGACAAGTTCACTAAATGGATTGAAGCTAAACCTATCAAGAATCTTGATGCATGCACTACTATCAGTTTCATCAGAGAGTTGATATTCAGATATGGAGTTCCGCACGGCATCATCACTGATAATGGGTCAAACTTCGATTCCTACAAGTTAAGAGCCTTTTGTGCTTCTCAAGGCACACGAGTCGACTACGCTTCAGTCGCTCACCCCCAGTCGAATGGACAAGCAGAAAGGGCAAACGGTCTAATTCTCAAGGGACTGAAACCCCGACTGATGCGTGATCTCAAGCACGCAACAGGTGCATGGGTTGACGAACTTCCATCAGTTCTTTGGGGATTGAGGACCACTCCTAATCGGTCAACTGGACGAACTCCATTCTTTCTGGTCTATGGAGCTGAAGCAGTTCTGCTGAGTGACTTGCTTCACAATTCACCCCGGGTCGAACTCTACTCTGAAGATGAAGCAGAACAAGCCCTGCAGGATGCAGTTGACCTCCTAGAAGAAGAAAGAGAGATGGCCATGATCCGATCGACTATCTATCAGCAAGACTTGCGTCGATTCCATGCCAGAAATGTGAAGAGTCGAGCCTTCCAAGAAGGAGACTTGGTCCTCCGAGTGGATCAACAGAAATCGCACAAGCTCACTCCTACTTGGGAAGGCCCCTTCATCGTCACCAGAGTTCTCCACAATGGAGCATATCACCTTTACAATATCGAGCATAAGAAAGACGAGCCACGGGCTTGGAATGCGGAACTTCTCCGCCCCTTTTATACTTAAGTACTCACTCGGATGAGATGTAATAAGAAATACCTCTGTAGTTTTTTATCAAAGACAAGAGTGTTATAATTTTCCCAGTGATTGTTGTTTCTTTTGTTTACATAAGAAATCCCCAGTGGGTAGCTTAGCTGCGAATCCGTTTCGCCTAAGTTTGTAAAAAAATTCTACCGAGTGATGAGCAAGCCTCTCACTCGGAGGCTTAGTTGTGAATCCGTTTTGCCTAAGTTTGAGAAAATCCTACCGAGTGGTGAGCCAGCCTCCCACTCGGAGGCTTAGCTGCGAATCCATTTCGCCTAAGTTTGAGAAAATCCTACCGAGTGGTGAGCCAGCCTCCCACTCGGAGGCTTAGCTGCGAATCGGTTTCGCCTAAGTTTGAGAAAATCCTACCGAGTGGTGAGCCAGCTGTTGGGGAACGTTGCAGAAAACAAAAATTTTCCTACGGTTTCACCAAGATCCATCTATGAGTTCATCTAGCAACGAGTGATCGGATGCATCTACATACCTTTGTAGATCGCGTGCGGAAGCGTTCAAAGAACGGGGATGAGGTAGTCGTACACGACGTGATCCAAATCACCGGAGATCCTAGCACCGAACGGACGGCACCTCCGCGTTCAACACACGTACGGTCAGCGTGACGTCTCCTCCTTCTTGATCCAGCAAGGGGGGAGGAGAGGTTGATGAAGATCCAGCAGCACGACAGCGTGGTGGTGGATGCAGGGCGTCACAGAAGCAGGGCTTCGCCTTATACTACGAGAGAGAGGTGTAGCAGGGGACAGGGAGGCGCCAGGACTCAGGGTGCGGCTACCCCCTCCCTCCCCCTCATATATATAGGCTCCCCTAGGGGGGCGCCGGCCCTAGGAGATTGGATCTCCTAGGGGGGGCGGCGGCCAGGGCTGGAGTGGCCCCCAAGCCAAGGTGGGGCGCCCCCCCACCCCTAGGGTTTCAACCCTAGGCGCATGGGGTGGGCCTAGGGGGGCGCACCAGCTCACTATGGGCTGGTTCCCCTCCCCACTTTGGCCCATGGGGCCCTCCAGGATGGGTGGCCCCACCCGGTGGACCCCCGGGACCCTTCCGGTGGTCCCGGTACAATACCGGTGACCCCGAAACTTGTCCCGATGGACGAAACAGCACTTCCTATATATAATTCTTTACCTCCAGACCATTCCGAAACTCCTCGTGATGTCCGGGATCTCATACGGGACTCCGAACAACATTCGGATTACTGCATATACATATCTTCACAACCCTAGCGTCACCGAACCTTAAGTGTGTAGACCCTACGGGTTCGGGAGACAAGCAGACATGACCGAGACGACTCTCCGGTCAATAACCAACAGCGGGATCTGGATACCCATGTTGGCTCCCACATGCTCCACGATGATCTCATCGGATGAACCACGATGTCGAGGATTCAAGCAACCCCGTATACAATTCCCTTTGTCAATCGGTATGTTACTTGCCCGAGATTCGATCGTCGGTATCCCAATACCTCGTTCAATCTCGTTACCGGCAAGTCACTTTACTCGTACCGTAATGCATGATCCCGTGACCAGACACTTGGTCACTTTGATCTCATAATGATGATGCATTACCGAGTGGGCCCAGTGATACCTCTCCGTCATACGGAGTGACAAATCCCAGTCTTGATCCGTGTCAACCCAACAGACACTTTCGGAGATACCCGTAGTATACCTTTATTGTCACCCAGTTACGTTGTGACGTTTGGTACACCCAAAGCACTCCTATGGTATCCGGGAGTTACGCGATCTCATGGTCTAAGGAAAGGATACTTGACATTGAAAAACTCTAGCAAACGAACTATACGATCTTGTGCTATGTTTAGGATTGGGTCTTGTCCATCACATCATTCTCCTAATGATGTGATCTCGTTATCAATGACATCCAATGTCCATAGTCAGGAAACCATGACTATCTGTTGATCAACGAGCTAGTCAACTAGAGGCTTACTAGGGACATGTTGGTGTCTATTATTCACACATGTATTACGATTTCCGGATAACACAATTATAGCATGAATAAATACAATTATCATGAACAAGGAAATATAATAATAATGCTTTTATTATTGCCTCTAGGGCATATTTCCAACAATCTCCCACTTGCACTAGAGTCAATAATCTAGTTACATTGTGATGAATCGAACACCCATGGAATTCTGGTGTTGATCATGTTTTGCTCTAGGGAGAGGTTTAGTCAACGGATCTGCTACATTCAGGTCCGTATGTACTTTACAAATATCTATGTCTCCATATTGAACATTTTCACAAATGGAGTTGAAGCGACGCTTGATGTGCCTTGTCTTCTTGTGAAACCTGGGCTCCTTGGCAAGTGCAATAGCTCCAGTGTTGTCACAGAAGAGTTTGATTGGCCCCGACGCATTGGGTATGACTCCTAGGTCGGTGATGAACTCCTTCACCCAAATTGCTTCATGTGCTGCCTTCGAGGCTGCCATGTACTCCGCTTCACATGTAGATCCCGCCACAACGCTCTGCTTGCAACTGCACCAGCTTACTGCCCCACCATTCAAAATATACACGTATCCGGTTTGTGACTTAGAGTCATCCAGATCTGTGTCGAAGCTAGCGTCGACGTAACCCTTTACGACGAGCTCTTCGTCACCTCCACAAACGAGAAACATTTCCTTAGTCCTTTTCAGGTACTTCAGGATATTCTTGACCGCTGTCCAGTATTCCTTGCTGGGTTTACTTTGGTACCTTCCTACCAAACTTACGGCAAGGTTTACATCAGGTCTGGTACACAACATGGCATACATAATAGAACCTATGGCTGAGGCATAGGGGATGACACTCATCTCTTCAATATCTTCTGCCGTGGTCGGACATTGAGCTGAGCTCAATTTCACACCTTGCAGCACAGGTAAGAACCCTTTCTTAGACTGATCCATATTGAACTTCTTCAATATCTTATCAAGGTATGTGCTTTGTGAAAGACCTATGAGGCGTCTCGATCTATCTCTATAGATCTTGATGCCTAATATATAAGCAGCTTCTCCAAGGTCCTTCATTGAAAAACTCTTATTCAAGTAGGCCTTAATGTTGTCCAAGAGTTCTATATCATTTCCCATCAAAAGTATGTCATCTACATATAGTATTAGAAATGCTACAGAGCTCCCACTCACTTTCTTGTAAACGCAGGCTTCTCCATAAGTCTGCGTAAACCCAAACGCTTTGATCATCTCATCAAAGCGAATGTTCCAACTCCAAGATGCTTGCACCAGCCCATAAATTGAGCGTTGGAGCTTGCACACCTTGTCAGCATTCTTAGGATCGACAAAACCTTCCGGCTGCATCATATACAATTCTTCCTTAAGGAAACCATTAAGGAATGCCGTTTTGACGTCCATTTGCCATATCTCATAATCGTAGAATGCGGCAATTGTTAACATGATTCGGACGGACTTTAGCTTCGCTACCAGTGAGAAAGTCTCATCGTAGTCAACCCCTTGAACTTGTCGATAACCCTTAGCGACAAGCCGAGCTTTATAGATGGTCACATTACCATCCGCGTCTGTCTTCTTCTTAAAGATCCATTTATTTTCTATGGCTCGCCGTTCAACGGGCAAGTCAGTCAAAGTCCATACTTCGTTTTCATACATGGATCCTATCTCGGATTTCATGGCTTCTAGCCATTTGTCGGAATCCGGGCCCGCCATCGCTTCTTCATAGTTCGAAGGTTCACCGTTGTCTAACAACATGATTTCCAAGACAGGGTTGCCGTACCACTCTGGTGCGGAACGTGTCCTTGTGGACCTTCGAATTTCAGTAGGAGCTTGATCAAAAGTATCTTGATCATTATCATTAACTTCCTCTCTAGTCGGTGCAGGCACCTCAGGAACATTTTCTTGAGTTGCGCCATTTTCCGGTTCCAGAGGTAATACTTCATCAAGTTCTACTTTCCTCCCACTTACTTCTTTCGAGAGAAACTCTTTCTCTAGAAAGGATCCATTCTTGGCAACAAAGATCTTGCCTTCGGATCTGAGGTAGAAGGTATACCCAATAGTTTCTTTAGGGTATCCTGTGAAGACGCATTTTTCCGACTTGGGTTCGAGCTTTTCAGGTTGAAGTTTCTTGACATAAGCATCGCATCCCCAAACTTTTAGAAACGACAGCTTAGGTTTCTTCCCAAACCATAATTCATACGGTGTCGTCTCAACGGATTTGGCAGAGCCCTATTTAAAGTGAATGCGGCAGTCTCTAAAGCATAGCCCCAAAAAGATAGCGGTAAATCGGTAAGAGACATCATAGATCGCACCATATCTAATAGAGTGCGATTACGACGTTCGGACACACCATTACGTTGAGGTGTTCCAGGTGGCGTGAGTTGTGAAACTATTCCACATTTTCTTAAGTGTGTGCCAAATTCGTGACTCAAGTATTCTCCTCCACGATCTGATCGTAGAAACTTGATTTTTCTGTCACGTTGATTTTCAACCTCACTCTGAAATTCCTTGAACTTTTCAAAGGTTTCAGACTTGTGTTTCATTAAGTAGATATACCCATATCTACTCAAGTCATCAGTGAGGGTGAGAACATAACAATAGCCACCGCGAGCCTCAACACTCATTGGACCGCACACATCAGTATGTATGATTTCCAATAAGTTGGTTGCTCGCTCCATTGTTCCTGAGAACGGAGTCTTGGTCATTTTACCCATGAGGCATGGTTCGCACGTGTCAAATGATTCATATCAAGAGACTCTAAAAGTCCATCTGCATGGAGCTTCTTCATGCGTTTGACACCTATGTGACCAAGGCGGCAGTGCCACAAGTATGTGGGACTATCATTATCAACCTTACATCTTTTGGTATTCACACTATGAACATGTGTAGCATTACGCTCGAGATTCATTAAGAATAAACCATTCACCATCGGAGCATGACCATAAAACATCTCTCTCATATAAATAGAACAACCATTATTCTCGGATTTAAATGAGTAGCCATCTCGAATTAAACGAGATCCCGATACAATGTTCATGCTCAAAGCTGGCACTGAATAACAATTATTGAGGTTCAAAACTAATCCCGTAGGTAAATGAAGAGGTAGCGTGCCGACGGCGATCACATCGACCTTGGAACCATTCCCGACGCGCATCGTCACCTCGTCCTTCGCCAGTCTCCGCTTATTCCGCGGCTCCTGCTTTGAGTTACAAATGTGAGCAACTGCACCGGTATCAAATACCCAAGAGCTACTACGAGTACTGGTAAGGTACACATCAATTACATGTATATCACATATACCTTTTGTTCTGCCGGCCTTCTTGTCCGCTAAGTATTTGGGGCAATTCCGCTTCCAGTGACCACTTCCCTTGCAATAAAAGCACTCAGTCTCGGGCTTGGGTCCATTCTTTGGCTTCTTCCCGGCAGCTTGCTTGCCGGGCACGGCAACTTCCTTGCCGTCCTTCTTGAAGTTCTTTTTACCCTTGCCTTCTTGAACTTAGTGGTTTTATTCACCATCAACACTTGATGTTCCTTCTTGACTTCTACCTCTGCTGATTTCAGCATAGCAAATACTTCAGGAATGGTCTTTTCCATCCCCTGCATATTTAAGTTCATCACAAAGCTCTTGTAGTTTGGTGGAAGCGACTGGAGGATTCTGTCAATGATCGCGTTGTCCGGGAGATTAACTCCCAGCTGAGTCAAGCGGTTATGTAACCCAGACATAGTGAGTATGTGCTCACTGACAGAACTATTTTCCTCCATCTTACAGCTAAAGAATTTGTCGGAGACTTCATATCTCTCGACCCGGGCATGAGCTTGGAAAACCATTTTCAGCTCTTCGAACATCTCATATGCTCCGTGTCTGTCAAAACGCTTTTGGAGCCCCGGCTCTAAGCTGTAAAGCATGCCGCACTGAACGAGGGAGTAGTCATCGGTACGTGCCTGCCAAGCGTTCATAACGTCTTGTTCTGCAGGGAGAACAGGTGCGTCACCCAGCGGTGCTTGTAGGACATAATCTTTCTTGGCAGCTATGAGGATGATCCTCAGGTTCCGGACCCAGTCCGTGTAGTTGCTGCCATCGTCTTTCAGCTTGGTTTTCTCTAGGAATGCGTTGAAGTTGAGGACTACGTTGGCCATTTGATCTACAAGACATATTGTAAATATTTTAGACTAAGTTCATGATAATTAAGTTCATCTAATCAAATTATTTAATGAACTCCCACTTAGATAGACATCCCTCTTCTAGTCATCTAAGTATAACATGATCCGAGTCAACTAGGCCGTGTTCGATCATCACGTGAGACGGACTAGTCAACATCGATGAACATCTTCATGTTGATCGTATCTTCTATACGACTCATGCTCGACCTTTCGGTCTTCTGTGTTCCGAGGCCATCTCTGTACATGCTAGGCTCGTCAAGTCAACCTAAGTGTTTGCATGTGTAAATGTGTCTTACACCCGTTGTATGTGAACATTAGAATCTATCACACCCGATCATCACGTGGTGCTTCGAAACAACAAACTGTCGCAACGGTGCACAGTTAGGGGGAACACTTCTTGAAATTATTATGAGGGATCATCTTATTTACTACCGTCGTTCTAAGTAAACAAGATGCAAAAACATGATAAACATCACATGCAATCAAATAATAATAGTGACATGATATGGCCAATATCACATAGCTCCTTTGATCTCCATCTTGGGGCTCCATGATCATCTTGTCACCGGCTTGACACCATGATCTCCATCATCATGATCTCCATCATCGTGTCTCCATGAAGTTGCTTGCCAACTATTACTTCTACTACTATGGCTAACGCGTTTAGCAATAAAGTAAAGTAATTTACATGGCGTTTCTCAATGACACGCAGGTCATACAAAAAATAAAGACAACTCCTATGGCTCCTGCCGGTTGTCATACTCATCGACATGCAAGTCGTGATTCCTATTACAATAGCATGAACATCTCATACATCACATATATATCATTCATCATTCATCACAACTTTGGCCATATCATATCACAAAGCACTTGCTGCAAAAACAAGTTAGACGTCCTCTAATTGTTGTTGCAAGTTTTACGTGGCTGAATTAGGGTTCTAGCAAGAACGTTTTCTTACCTACATGAAAGCCACAATGTGATTTGTCAACTTCTATTTACCCTTCATAAGGACCCTTTTCATCGAATCCGCTCCAACTAAAGTGGGAGAGACAGACACCCGCCAGCCACCTTATGCAACTAGTGCATGTTAGTCAGTGGAACCGGTCTCACGTAAGCGTACGTGTAAGGTTGGTCCGGGCCGCTTCATCCCACAATACCGCTGAAGCAAGATAAGACTAGTAGCGGCAAGAAAGTTGACAACATCTATGCCCACAACAAATTGTGTTCTACTCGCGCAAGAAGAACTACGCATAGACCTAGCTCATGATGCCACTGTTGGGGAACGTTGCAGAAAACAAAAAATTTCCTACGGTTTCACCAAGATCCATCTATGAGTTCATCTAGCAACGAGTGATCGGATGCATCTACATACCTTTGTAGATCGCGTGCGGAAGCGTTCAAAGAACGGGGATGAGGTAGTCGTACACGACGTGATCCAAATCACCGGAGATCCTAGCACCGAACGGACGGCACCTCCGCGTTCAACACACGTACGGTCAGCGTGACGTCTCCTCCTTCTTGATCCAGCAAGGGGGAAGGAGAGGTTGATGAAGATCCAGCAGCACGACGGCGTGGTGGTGGATGCAGGGCGTCACAGAAGCAGGGCTTCGCCTTATACTACGAGAGAGAGAGGTGTAGCAGGGGAGAGGGAGGCGCCAGGACTCAGGGTGCGGCTGCCCCCTCCCTCCCCCTCATATATATAGGCTCCCCTAGGGGGGCGTCGGCCCTAGGAGATTGGATCTCCTAGGGGGGCGGCGGCCAGGGCTGGAGTGGCCCCCAAGCCAAGGTGGGGCGCCCCCCCCCCCCACACCCCTAGGGTTTCAACCCTAGGCGCATGGGGTGGGCCTAGGGGGGTGCACCAGCCCACTATGGGCTGGTTCCCCTCCCCACTTTGGCCCATGGGGCCCCCCGGGATGGGTGGCCCCACCCGGTGGACCCCCGGGACCCTTCCGGTGGTCCCGGTACAATACCGGTGACCCCGAAACTTGTCCCGATGGCCGAAACAGCACTTCCTATATATAATTCTTTACCTCCGGACTATTCTGAAACTCCTCGTGACGTCCGGGATCTCATCCGGGACTCCGAAAAACATTAGGGTTACTGCATATACATATCTTCACAACCCTAGTGTCACCGAACCTTAAGTGTGTAGACCCTACGGGTTCGGGAGACAAGCAGACATGACCGAGACGACTCTCCGGTCAATAACCAACAGCGGGATCTGGATACCCATGTTGGCTCCCACATGCTCCACGATGATCTCATCGGATGAACCATGATGTCGAGGATTCAAGCAACCCCGTATGCAATTCCCTTTGTCAATCGGTATGTTACTTGCCCGAGATTCGATCGTCGGTATCCCAATACCTCGTTCAATCTCGTTACCGGCAAGTCACTTTACTCGTACCGTAATGCATGATCCCGTGACCAGACACTTGGTCACTTTGAGCTCATAATGATGATGCATTACCGAGTGGGCCCAGTGATACCTCTCCGTCATATGGAGTGACAAATCCCAGTCTTGATCCGTGTCAACCCAACAGACACTTTCGGAGATACCCGTAGTATACCTTTATTGTCACCCAGTTACGTTGTGACGTTTGGTACACCCAAAGCACTCCTACGGTATCCGGGAGTTACACGATCTCATGGTCTAAGGAAAGGATACTTGACATTGAAAAACTCTAGCAAACGAACTATACGATCTTGTGCTATGTTTAGGATTGGGTCTTGTCCATCACATCATTCTCCTAATGATGTGATCTCGTTATCAATGACATCCAATGTCCATAGTCAGGAAACCATGACTATCTGTTGATCAATGAGCTAGTCAACTAGAGGCTTACTAGGGACATGTTGGTGTCTATTATTCACACATGTATTACGATTTCCGGATAATACAATTATAGCATGAATAAAGACAATTATCATGAACAAGGAAATATAATAATAATGCTTTTATTATTGCCTCTAGGGCATATTTCCAACAGCTCCCACTCGGGGGCTTAGCTGCAGTCCAGTGCTCGCCTAAGTTTGAGAAATCCTACCGAGTGGTGAGCAATCCTCCCACTCGGGGGCTTAGCTGCAGTCCAGTACTCGCCTAAGTTTGAGAAATCCTACCGAGTGGTGAGCAACCCTCCCACTCGGGGGCTTAGCTGCAGTTCAAGTACTCACCTAAGTATTTTAAAAAATCCTACCGAGTGGAGAGCGATCCTCCCACTCGGGGTCTTAGCTGCAGTCCAGTACTCGCCTAAGTTTGAGAAATCCTACCGAGTGGTGAGCAACCCTCCCACTCGG
>NC_041382.1:666741412-666772964 GCF_002162155.2 Triticum dicoccoides | reverse complement strand
AGAAATCCTACTGAGTGTTGAGCAATCCTCCCACTCGGGGGGCTTAGCTGCAGTCCAGTACTCGCCTAAGTTTGAGAAATCCTACCGAGTGGTGAGCAACCCTCCCACTCGGGGGCTTAGCTGCACTGCAAGTACTCACCTAAGTATTTAAAAAATCCTACCAAGTGGTGAGAAACCCTCTCACTCGGGGGCTTAGCTGTAGTCCAGTACTCGCCTAAGTATTTAAAAATCCTACCGAGTGGAGAGCGATCCTCCCACTCGGGGGCTTAGCTGCAGTCCAGTACTCGCCTAAGTTTGAAAACATCCCAATCCGCAAGGACGACGAGGTGCAGGTCAACTACTACCTTCACCTTCGAAGCTATGCCACAAATACAACGTGCACTCCACCCTGATCCGCAAAGACAACGATATGCAGGTCGACTGCAATACGTGCTCCATCCCTTCCTGCAAGGACGATGGAGTACAGGTTGACTGGATTTTCCACCTCAGAGCTAAATCTCATGCACAAAGACTATTCCGAGCGAAGAACAAAGTCCACTCGAAGGCAAATGCAAGCATATTCAGAAACAAAACAAGTTCAGATAAATCTTAAAGGTTCCAAATCGCAGATCAAAGTACTCGGTCTCTCAGCCCGAAGGAGTTTAACGGTTACAAAATCCACTCGGCATTCCGAGGCAAATTTAAGCTGGGGCATAAAAGTTTGTTCACTCTGCGGGAGGAGGACTGGCAGGCTCGACGAACTCGTCCAGGTCGACCCCATCGGTGATCCGAGTGGCGGCAGCAATGAAAGTATCCATAAAGGATCAGAAATCATGCTTCTTGGTGTTGGCGACCTTGATCGCTGCCAGCTTATCTTCTCGCGCCTCTTTATAGTGGACACGGACCAAAGACAGAGCCACATCAGTGCCACACCGGGCAGAAGACTTCTTCCATTCCTGCAGTCGACCAGGGATCTCATTAAGCCGAGTCATCAGAGACTCGAGGTCATTCTGGAGCGTTGCCCTTGGCCAAAGTGCCGTGTTGATCCGTGATGTGGCGACCTTTGTAGTCAACTGTTGGGGAACGTAGTAATTTCAAAAAAAAATCTACGGACACGCAAGATCATGGTGATGCATAGCAACAAGAGGGGAGAGTGTGATCTACGTACCCTTGTAGATCGACAACGGAAGCGTTAGCACAACGTGGTTGATGTAGTCGTACGTCTTCACGGCCCGACCGATCAAGCACCGAAACTATGGCACCTCCGAGTTCTAGCATACGTTCAACTTGATGACGATCCCCGGACTCCGATCCAGCAAAGTGTCGGGGAAGAGTTCCGTCAGCACGACGGCGTGGTGACGATCTTGATGTACTACTGTCGCAGGGCTTCGCCTAAGCACCGCTACAATATTATCGAGGACTATGGTGGAAGGGGGCACCGCACACGGCTAAGAATATGATCACGTGGATCAACTTGTGTCTCTAGGGGTGCTCCCTGCCTCCGTATATAAAGGTTCAAAGGGGGGGTGCGGCCGGCCAGGAGAGGGCGCGCCAGGAGGAGTCCTACTCCCTCTGGGAGTAGGATCCCCCCTTCCTAGTTGGAATAGGATTCGGGAGGGGGGAAAGAGGAGAGAGAGAAGGAAGGGGGGCGCCGGCCCCCTCTCCTTGTCCTATTCGGACTAGGGGGGAGGGGCGCGTGGCCCAGCCCTGGCCACCTCTCCTCTCTTCCACTAAAGCCCACTAAGGCCCATATACCTCCCGGGGGGTTCCGGTAACCTCCCGGTACTCCGGTAAAATCCCGATTTCACCCGGAACACTTCCGATATCCAAATATAGGCTTCCAATATATCAATCTTTATGTCTCGACCATCTTGAGACTCTTCGTCATGTCCGTGATCACATCCGGGATCCGAACAAACTTCGGTACATCAAAATGCATAAACTCATAATATAACTGTCATCGAAACCTTAAGCGTGCGGACCCTACGGGTTCGAGAACAATGTAGACATGACCGAGACACGTCTCCGGTCAATAACCAATAGCGGAACCTGGATGCTCATATTGGCTCCTACATATTCTATGAAGATCTTTTATCGGTCAGACCGCATAACAACATATGTTGTTCCCTTTGTCATCGGTATGCTACTTGCCCGAGATTCGATCGTCGGTATCTCAATACCTAGTTCAATCTCGTTACCGGCAAGTCTCTTTACTCGTTCCGTAATACATCATCTCACAACTAACTCATTAGTTGCAATGCTTGCAAGGATTATGTGATGTGCATTACCGAGAGGGCCCAGAGATACCTCTCCGACAATCGGAGTGACAAATCCTAATCTCGAAATACGCCAACCCAACATGTACCTTTGGAGACACCTATAGAGCACCTTTATAATCACCCATTTACGTTGTGACGTTTGGTAGCACACAAAGTGTTCCTCCGGCAAACGGGAGTTGCATAATCTCATAGTCATAGGAACATGTATAAGTCATGAAGAAAGCAATAGCAACATACTAAACGATCGGGTGCTAAGCTAATGGAATGGGTCATGTCAATCAGATCATTCGCCTAATGATGTGATCCCGTTAATCAAATAACAACTCTTTGTCCATGGTTAGGAAATATAACCATCTTTGATTAACGAGCTAGTCTAGTAGAGGCATACTAGTGACACTCTGTTTGTCTATGTATTCACACATGTATTATGTTTCCGGTTAATACAATTCTAGCATGAATAATAAACATTTATCATGATATAAGGAAATAAATAATAACTTTATTATTGCCTCCAGGGCATATTTCCTTCAGTCTCCCACTTGCACTAGAGTCAATAATCTAGATTACACAGTAATGATTCTAACACCCATGGAGCCTTGGTGCTGATCATGTTTTGCTCGTGGAAGAGGCTTAGTCAACGGGTCTGCTACATTCAGATCCGTATGTATCTTGCAAATCTCTATGTCTCCCACCTGGACTAGATCCGGATGGAATTGAAGCGTCTCTTGATGTGCTTGGTTCTCTTGTGAAATCTGGATTCCTTTGCCAAGGCAATTGCACCAGTATTGTCACAAAAGATTTTCATTGGACCCGATGCACTAGGTATGACACCTAGATCAGATATGAACTCCTTCGTCCAGACTCCTTCATTCACTGCTTCCGAAGCAGCTATGTATTCCGCTTCACACGTAGATCCCGCCACGACGCTTTGTTTAGAACTGCACCAACTGACAGCTCCACCGTTTAATGTAAATACGTATCCGATTTGCGATTTAGAATCGTCCGGATCAGTGTCAAAGCTTGCATCGACGTAACCAGTTACGATTAGCTCTTTGTCACCTCCATAAACGAGAAACATATCCTTAGTCCTTTTCAGGTATTTCAGGATGTTCTTGACCGCTGTCCAATGATCCACTTCTGGATTACTGTGGTACCTCCCTGCTAGACTTATAGCAAGGCACACATCAGGTCTGGTACACAGCATTGCATACATGATAGAGCCTATGGCTGAAGCATAGGGAACATCTTTCATTTTCTCTCTATCTTCTGCAGTGGTCGGGCATTGAGTCTGACTCAACTTCACACCTTGTAACACAGGCAAGAACCCTTTCTTTGCTTGATCCATTTTGAACTTCTTCAAAACTTTGTCAAGGTATGTGCTTTGTGAAAGTCCAATTAAGCGTCTTGATCTATCTCTATAGATCTTTATGCCTAATATGTAAGCAGCTTCACCGAGGTCTTTCATTGAAAAACTCTTATTCAAGTATCCCTTTATGCTATCCAGAAATTCTATATATTTCCAGTTAGTAATATGTCATTCACATATAATATCAGAAATGCTATAGAGCTCCCACTCACTTTCTTGTAAATACAGGCTTCTCCAAAAGTCTGTATAAAACCAAATGCTTTGATCACACTATCAAAGCGTTTATTCCAACTCCGAGAGGCTTGCACCAGTCCATAAATGGATCGCTGGAGCTTGCACACTTTGTTAGCTCCCTTTGGATCGACAAAACCTTCTGGTTGCATCATATACAACTCTTCTTCTAGAAATCCATTCAGGAATGCAGTTTTGACATCCATCTGCCAAATTTCATAATCATAAAATGCGGCAATTGCTAACATGATTTGGACAGACTTAAGCATCGCTACGGGTGAGAAGGTCTCATCGTAGTCAATCCCATGAACTTGCCGAAAACCTTTTGCGACAAGTCGAGCTTTGTAGACAGTAATATTACCGTCAGCGTCAGTCTTCTTCTTGAAGATCCATTTATTCTCAATTGCTTGCCGATCATCGGGCAAGTCAACCAAAGTCCATACTTTGTTCTCATACATGGATCCCATCTCAGATTTCATGGCTTCAAGCCATTTTGCGGAATCTGGGCTCACCATCGCTTCTTCATAGTTCGTAGGTTCATCATGATCTAGTAGCATGACTTCCAGAACAGGATTATCGTACCACTCTAGCACGGATCTCAATCTGGTTGATCTACGAGGTTCGGTAGTATCTTCTTCTGAAGTTTCATGATCATTATCATTAACTTCCTCACTAATTGGTGTAGGTGTCACAGAAACAGGTTTTTGTGATGTACTACTTTCCAATAAGGGAGTAGGTACAGTTACCTCGTCAAGTTCTACTTTCCTCCCACTCACATCTTTCGAGAGAAACTCCTTCTCCAGAAAGTTTCCGAATTTAGCAACAAAAGTCTTGCCTTCGGATCTGTGATAGAAGGTGTATCCAATAGTTTCCTTTGGATATCCTATGAAGACACATTTCTCCGATTTGGGTTCGAGCTTATCAGGTTGAAGCTTTTTCACATAAGCATTGCAGCCCCAAACTTTCAGAAACGACAACTTTGGTTTCTTGCCAAACCACAGTTCATAAGGCGTCGTCTCAACGGATTTTGATGGTGCCCTATTTAACGTGAATGTAGCCGTCTCTAGAGCGTATCCCCAAAACAATAGCGGTAAATCAGTAAGAGACATCATAGATCGTACCATATCTAGTAAAGTACGATTACGACGTTCGGACACACCATTACGCTGTGGTGTTCCGGGTGGCGTGAGTTGCGAAACTATTCCACATTGTTTCAAATGTACACCAAACTCGTAACTCAAATATTCTCCTCCACGATCAGATCGTAGGAATTTTATTTTCTTGTTACGATGATTTTCAACTTCACTCTGAAATTCTTTGAACTTTTCAAATGTTTCAGACTTGTGTTTCATTAAGTAGATATACCCATATCTGCTTAAGTCATCTGTGAAGGTGAGAAAATAACGATATCCGCCACGAGCCTCAACATTCATCGGACCACATACATCTGTATGTATGATTTCTAACAAATCTGTTGCTCTCTCCATAGTACCGGAGAACGGTGTTTTTGTCATCTTACCCATAAGGCATGGTTCGCAAGTACCAAGTGATTCATAATCAAGTGGTTTCAAAAGCCCATCAGTATGGAGTTTCTTCATGCGCTTTATACCGATATGACCTAAACGGCAGTGCCACAAATAAGTTGCACTATCATTATCAACTCTGCATCTTTTGGTTTCAACACTATGAATATGTGTGTCACTACTATCGAGATTTAATAAAAATAGACCACTCTTTAAGGGTGCATGACCATAAAAGATATTACTCATGTAAATAGAACAACCATTATTCTCTGATTTAAATGAATAACCGTCTCGCATCAAACAAGATCCAGATATAATGTTCATGCTTAAGGTTGGCACCAAATAACAATTATTTAGGTCTAATATTAATCCCGAAGGTAGATGTAGAGGTAGCGTGCCGACTGCGATCACATCGACTTTGGAACCATTTCCCACGCGCATCGTCACCTCGTCCTTAGCCAATCTTCGCTTAATCTGTAGTCCCTGTTTCGAGTTGCAAATATTAGCAACAGAACCAGTATCAAATACCCAGGTGCTACTGCGAGCATTAGTAAGGTACACATCAATAACATGTATATCACATATACCTTTGTTCACCTTGCCATCCTTCTTATCCGCCAAATACTTGAGGCAGTTCCGCTTCCAGTGATCAGTCTGCTTGTAGTAGAAGCACTCAGTTTCAGGCTTAGGTCCAGGTTTGGGTTTCTTCTCTTCAGCGGCAACTTGCTTGCTATTCTTTTTGAAGTTCCCCTTCTTCTTCCCTTTGCCCTTTTTCTTGAAACTAGTGGTCTTGTTGACCATCAACACTTGATGCTCCTTCTTCATTTCTACCTCCACAGCTTTCAGCATTGCGAAGAGCTCGGGAATAGTCTTATTCATCCCTTGCATATTATAGTTCATCACGAAGCTCTTGTAGCTTGGTGGCAGTGATTGGAGAATTCTGTCAATGACGCAATCATCTGGAAGATTAACTCCCAATTGAATCAAGTGATTATTATACCCAGACATTTTGAGTATATGCTCACTGACAGAACTGTCCTCCTCCATCTTGCAGCTATAGAACTTATTGGAGACTTCATATCTCTCAATCCGGGCATTTGCTTGAAATATTAACTTCAACTCCTGGAACATCTCATATGCTCCATGACGTTCAAAACGTCGTTGAAGTCCCGATTCTAAGCCGTAAAGCATGGCACACTGAACTATCGAGTAGTCATCAGCTTTGCTCTGCCAGACGTTCATAACATCTGGTGTTGCTCCAGCAGCAGGCCTGGCACCCAGCGGTGCTTCCAGGACGTAATTCTTCTGTGCAGCAATGAGGATAATCCTCAAGTTACGGACCCAGTCCGTGTAATTGCTACCATCATCTTTCAACTTTAATTTCTCAAGGAACGCATTAAAATTCAACGGAACAACAGCACGGGCCATCTATCTACAATCATACATAAATAAGCAAGATACTATCAGGTACTAAGTTCATGATAAATTTAGGTTTAATTAATCATATTACTTAAGAACTCCCACTTAGATAGACATCCCTCTAATCCTCTAAGTGATTACGTGAACCAAATCAACTAAACCATGTCCGATCATCACGTGAGATGGAGTAGTTTCATTGGTGAACATCGCTATGTTGATCATATCTGCTATATGATTCACGCTCGACCTTTCGGTCTCCGTGTTCCGAGGCCATATCTGTATATGCTTGGCTCGTCAAGTATAACCTGAGTATTCCGCGTGTGCAACTGTTTTGCACCCGTTGTATTTGAACGGAGAGCCTATCACACCCGATCATCACGTGGTGTCTCAGCACGAAGAACTTTCGCAACGGTGCATACTCAGGGAGAACACTTCTTGATAATTAGTGAGAGATCATCTTATAATGCTACCGTCAATCAAAGCAAGATAAGATGCATAAAAGATAAACATCGCATGCAATCAATATAAGTGATATGATATGGCCATCATCATCTTGTGCTTGTGATCTCCATCTTCGAAGCACCGTCGTGATCACCATCTTCACTGGCGCGACACCTTGATCTTCATCATAGCATCGTTGTCGTCTCGCCAATCTTATGCTTCCACGACTATCGCTACCGCTTAGTGATAAAGTAAAGCATTACAGCGTGATTGCATTGCATACGATAAAGAGACAACCATATGGCTCCTACCAGTTGCCGATAACTCGGTTACAAAACATGATCATCTCATACAATAAAATTAAGCATCATGTCTTGACCATATCACATCACAACATGCCCTGCAAAAACAAGTTAGACGTCCTCTACTTTGTTGTTGCAAGTTTTACGTGGCTGCTACGGGCTTAAGCAAGAACCAATCTTACCTACGCATCAAAACCACAACGATAGTTTGTCATGTTGGTGTTGTTTTAACCTTCGCAAGGACCGGGCGTAGCCACACTTGGTTCAACTAAAGTTGGAGAAACTGTCACCCGCTAGCCACCTTTGTGCAAAGCACGTCGGGAGAACCGGTCCCGTGTAAGCGTACACGTAATGTCGGTCCGGGCCGCTTCGTCCAACAATACCGCCGAACCAAAGTATAACATGCTGGTAAGCAGTATGACTTATATCGCCCACAACTCACTTGTGTTCTACTCGTGCATATAACATCAACATATAAAACCTAGGCTCGGATGCCACTGTTGGGGAACGTAGTAATTTCAAAAAAAATCCTACGGACACGCAAGATCATGGTGATGCATAGCAACAAGAGGGGAGAGTGTGATCTACGTACCCTTGTAGATCGAGAACGGAAGCGTTAGCACAACGTGGTTGATGTAGTCGTACGTCTTCACGGCCCGATCGATCAAGCACCGAAACTACGGCACCTCCGAGTTCTAGCACACGTTCAGCTCGATGACGATCCCCGGACTCCGATCCAGCAAAGTGTCGGGGAAGAGTTCCGTCAGCACGACGGCGTGGTGACGATCTTGATGTACTACTGTCGCAGGGCTTCGCCTAAGCACTGCTACAATATTATCGAGGACTATGGTGGAAGGGGGCACCGCACACGGCTAAGAATATGATCACGTGGATCAACTTGTGTCTCTAGGGGTGCTCCCTGCCTCCGTATATAAAGGTTCAAAGGGGGGGTGCGGCCGGCCAGGAGAGGGCGCGCCAGGAGGAGTCCTACTCCCTCTGGGAGTAGGATTCCCCCCTTTCCTAGTTGGAATAGGATTCGGGAGGGGGGAAAGAGGAGAGAGAGAAGGAAGGGGGGCGCCGGCCCCCTCTCCTTGTCCTATTCGGACTAGGGGGGTGGGCGCGCGGCCTAGCCCTAGCCACCTCTTCTCTCTTCCACTAAAGCCCACTAAGGCCCATATACCTCCCGGGGGGGTTCCGGTAACCTCCCGGTACTCCGGTAAAATCCCGATTTCACCCGGAACACTTCCGATATCCAAATATAGGCTTCCAATATATCAATCTTTATGTCTCGACCATTTCGAGACTCCTCGTCATGTCCATGATCACATCCGGGACTCCGAAAAAACTTCGGTACATCAAAATGCATAAACTCATAATATAACTGTCATCGAAACCTTAAGCGTGCGGGCCCTACGGGTTCGAGAACAATGTAGACATGACCGAGACACGTCTCCGGTTAATAACCAATAGCGGAACCTAGATGCTCATATTGGCTCCTACATATTCTACGAAGATCTTTTATCGGTCAGACCGCATAACAACATACGTTGTTCCCTTTGTCATCGGTATGTTACTTGCCCGAGATTCGATCGTCGGTATCTCAATACCTAGTTCAATCTCATTACCGGCAAGTCTCTTTACTCGTTCCGTAATACATCATCTCACAACTAACTCATTAGTTGCAATGCTTGCAAGGCTTATGTGATGTGCATTACCGAGAGGGCCCAGAGATACCTCTCCGACAATCAGAGTGACAAATCCTAATCTCGAAATATGCCAACCCAACATGTACCTTTGGAGACACCTGTAGAGCACCTTTATAATCACCCATTTACGTTGTGACGTTTGGTAGCACACAAAGTGTTCCTCCGGCAAACGGGAGTTGCATAATCTCATAGTCATAGGAACATGTATAAGTCATGAAGAAAGCAATAGCAACATACTAAACGATCGGGTGTTAAGCTAATGGAATGGGTCATGTCAATCAGATCATTCGCCTAATGATGTGATCTCGTTAATCAAATAACAACTCTTTGTCCATGGTTAGGAAATATAACCATATTTGATTAACGAGCTAGTCCAGTAGAGGCATACTAGTGACACTCTGTTTGTCTATGTATTCACACATGTATTATGTTTCCGGTTAATATAATTCTAGCATGAATAATAAACATTTATCATGATATAAGGAAATAAATAATAACTTTATTATTGCCTCTAGGGCATATTTCCTTCATCAACAACGCCGTCGATGCGGGATTCCAGTCGGAGCAGGTTCAAAGCAGTTTCATCCTTCACGGGGGAGTTGATGGGGTCCAAGTTTGGTTCTATCCGCCCAGTCTCCTCCTCGAAGTCTCGGCGAAACTCTGCATGCACAATCTGAGGATAAGTCAATATTCATACAACGAATCGACGGGAATAAACCAGTCGGAACAGGATATATACCTTCAAGCTTGATGAACAACTTCTTGGCGAGGCTCCTCAGATAGCTTTCCAGATCGTCCCTCCTGCGAGAAATGCCTTCAATCTTCTCGTTCAGGTTGACCTTGTCCTTCTTCAAGCGGGTTACCTCCTTGTTGGCTTCGTCCACGGCAGATTTTATCTTGGCGTTCTCCTCCTCCAATTGGCCGACTGAAGCCAGCTTCTGTTCAGCCAGAGCCGTTTGTTCATCAGCCTTCTTCCGTGCAACAGCCAGATCTTGATCCTTCTTTGCCAGAGCCTGGTTCAGTTTTTCTGAAAAGAAATGATGCTTGGTTCAGGAAGAGCAGAATGAAATCCGGGTCTAAGGCAAACCAGTCGACAAAACTTCCTTACCATTGGCATCATCCTTGGCCTTCTGCAGCTCTGACTTGGCTAGTTCCAGGTCAAGGTTGAGCTGAATTTGCTGCTTTTCCAAGTCGGCAAAGCAAGCTCCAAGGTCACAAGATTTCTGCAATCAGAGAGGATGGGTTATTTCACAGAGGTAAAAGGACAAAGACAGTAAATACTAAGATTATGGTCGACTGCCCGCAGTCCACCATAGTCTCGGGGACTACACCCAGTGGGTGCACTTAGTGTGCCCCCACTGGTTCAGTTAACACTTGACGAGAGCCTTTTAGCATGAGTGCCAAAAAAAGAGAAAGACAGCAACAAACGAGCTCTTCAGACCATAGTCGACTGCCAGCAGTCGACCACGGTCTCGGGGACTACACCCAGTGGGTGCACTTAGCGTGCCCCCACTGGTTCAGTTTACACTCGACATGGCCAGACCAGACCGAGTGAAGAAATTAAAAATTCAAGACTACAGTCGACTGCCCGCAGTCCACCATAGTCTCGGGGACTACACCCAGTAGGTGCACTCAGCGTGCCCCCACTAATCCAAAAATTTAGTTCAAAGTATAGATTTGCTCAATGACAAGTCGAAACACCCAGTGGGTGTACAGATGCAAAGACCCTTGGAAAGAAAGTTTTCAGGTACCATATCCTAACAGAGCAAGCCAAGAAAATCAGTCGACGTGCTGCTAACCTGAACATTGCTTTGGGGAGCCGAGCTGGCATCATAGGCGGCCTGACTGGCATCCTGCACCATCTTCATTTTTCCCATCATAATACCTGCTTGGCGTGTGGCTTCCTTGGCAGCATTCACTTCGTCCTCTGGGACGTGATGGGTGGCAAAAACTGAAGGTGGGTTGGCAGGGGCTTGAGTAGTTGATGAAGAAGGCAGGGTACTCGACAGAGGTATGGCGAAGGTAACAGAAGCCCGATTGGCATCGCCAACGTCCTGAACGACTGGTTCCGCTATCGGCGTCGACTGTGGCACTTTGTCTACAGGAGTTTTCCTACTTTTCCTCGTAAAAGGCCTCTCGGGCTCTTCATCGTCATCATCGGGGAGGTCAATAATGTTGGGAGCTGTTCAAAGAACAGTCGCCAAAATTACGTCACCCAATGGTACATATCATAGTTGAGTCGACCAAATAAAGACAGAACGACAGAAATCGTACCCAGATTGGAGGTGACTGCATCCTCCATTGCCCCATCCTCATCCCTGTAAGCTGAAGTCCCGGAAGTAGCAGCACTGCTAGTTCCAAAGTACATCTGGTCAAATCAAGGAAAAATAAACAGCACAGAGCGTCGAGTGAATACAAAGGAAGACACTCACGCAGATGCGACGGGGATGTCAATCTTAATCTTCAGCAATGCCTTCCGAGGTTTCTGCACTACAACCTTGGGTTGCTTTGAAGCTTATTCAGTCGGGGCTGATGAAGACGTCCGAGGGCGCTTTGAAGATTGGCCAGTCTGAGCAATCGCCTTTTCACGAGCGCTCGACCGGTCTTGGTCGACCTTGGATCGCCTCTCCCTGCGAGGGGGTGACTCGACTTCTTCTTCGCCACTTGAGTCGTCGCTTTCCTTGTTTTCCTCTCCGTCAGAATGCCAATCGCCACTATCGCCGCCGCTTGCCTCCCCCTCTAGGTCTTGCTCTTGCTCTCCGTTGGGCATTGAGTACATTTCGATAAGGGCCTGGAAGGAAACAAGCAGAACAACAGTCAGTCGACGAAGCATAAACAACTGCACGATTAAATTTAAAATTACAGTCGGAAGCTCAGAATTGGACCTTGTCTGGTACGTGGGACTGGTCGAGTGGAGGAATTCTCCTGGCTCCCCTGGGGTTATCTTTGTTTCCCGTGATGCTTGTCAGCCACCCCTCCAACGTGTCATCCTCGACCTCCTTCGGGTGGATCCGAGTGGTGTCCTCCGTGCCCGAATACATCCACATTGGATGGTCTCGAGCTTGAAGTGGTTGGATACATCGCCTGAGGAAGACCTCCAATAGATCCATACCAGTCACCTCGTCGCGGATAAGCTGAACTACCCGTTCGACCAGCACCTTAACCTGCGCCTTCTCCTCCGGGATCACCTTCAAAGAGGAGGGCTTCCTTACTCGGTCCATGAAAAAAGGATGAAGTCCAGTCGACTGCCCTGGCGTCGGCTGGTCCTTACAGTAGAACCAGGTCGATTGCCATCCATGGACCGAGTCGGGAAGAACCATGGCCGGAAAGGAACTTTTACCTCTCATCTGAATCCCGAAACCCCCGCACATCTGGATCACTTGAGTTCTCTCGTCACTCGGATTAGCCTTTTTCACCGTCTGGGAGCGACAGGTGAAAATGTTCTTGAAAAGACCCCAATGAGGTCGACAACCCAAGAAATTCTCGCACAAAGACACGAAAGCAGCAAGATACACGATTGTGTTGGGAGTGAAGTGGTGGAGTTGCGCCCCAAAGAAATTCAAAAATCCCCGGAAGAAAGGGCGGGGAGGCAAGGAAAACCCACGGTCGACGTGGGTGGCGAGGAGAACGCGCTCACCCTCCCGAAGTCGTGGCTCGGTCTCCTCCCCCGGAAGTCACGCCGATCCGTGAGGAATCAGCCCTCCGTCAGCCAAGTCATCGATGCCCTCCTGACAAATCGCCGAGCGGATCCAGTCGCCCTGGATCCAGCCCCGTGGCAGGTCATCCCTCAAGGAAGATCCGCCCCGACTGGACTTCTTCGCCTTCGCCTTCGCCGTCACCTTCTTCGCCCGCTCCAGAGCCACCGTCTTCTCTTTCCCCATCGTCGCCGTGAGACGCGTACGAAGCGGTGGCACTGGGGCAAGAGCGAGCGCGGCGGAGAAGTTTGAGGAGGAGAGGAGGGAATGAGAACGCACTGTTCAAAAACCCCGGCCCGGTACCTTATATGAGGACACTTCCGAGTGACTGACTTGTAGGCCCGGACGATCCTGTCAAATCCCGCGACAGTCGCGCACGTGATACGTGGCGAAAAAGATGGCGCGGGGATCGAGGCGGCTCTGCCTTATCCCATCAGATTACTGCGGCCTCCTCTGCCCCGCGCGCTTCTCAAAATTTGAATCCCGCGAAATCCGTGAGCAGTAGAACAACTTGTCAGACCGAAGATCTCCTCCACTCCGTCACTCGGAGCTCTTCAAAGTAAAGAATCTCACTCGACGAAAACTAAGAATGGATCAAGGCGACTAAAAAAGAAGTTGGTGTCGTCACCTAGGTTCGTTGATCCAGAACAAGATATACTCATAGCACGAAAAATCGGTCGGAAGTGTTCTCAACTCCTTCCCCACTCAAACCTCGATCCATTCGGGGGCTAATGATGGAGCTATGTACCTAGGGTAGGGTCATGGACCTGTCCAAGATACCCTTCCCAAGTACATCCCTAAAAGAATCAGAAACATCTGAAGAAGAATCATCATCCACTCGACCATGAAGCAATGCTCCACTCGACTGACTCGAAGACACTCGACCATGAAGCCAACCATTCGACCACCAGGAGATCTAAAGTCACTCCGCACGCTAACGGTCGGTCATTAAGTAGCTTTTATAGTCATCATGGCACTTTATTTGTGGCGTTACCAGTAACGCCCGACCTTAATGTACCTTAAACCCTGCATAACTAAGGCCGAAGGGGTCTGGCGAACTCTATATAAGCCACCCCCTCCTCAGTGTAAAGGGTTCGCACCCTTGTAATTCATACACGCATAATCCAGTTGACCGCCTCCGGGCTCCGAGACATAGGGCTGTTACTTCCTCCGAGAAGGGCCTGAATTCGTACAACTCACGCGTATACAACTACTCCATAGCTAGGATCTTGCCTCTCCATTCATACCCCCCTACACTACTGTCAGACATAGAACCATGACACTCTCCTCTCTCTTTTCCCTAAATCCCAATAAGGCCCATATACTCCCCGGCGAATTCCCGATAAATACCCGAATCACTCGGAACCTTTCCGATGTCCGAATATAGTCGTCCAATATATCGATCTTTACTTCTCGGCCATTTCGAGACTCCTCATCATGTCCCAGATATCATCCGGAACTCCGAACTACCTTCGGTACATCAAAACATATAAAATCATAATATAACTATCATCGAAATGTTAAGCGTGCGGACCCTACGGGTTCGAGAACTATGTAGACATGACCGAGACACGTCTCCGGTCAATAACCAATAGCGGAACCTGGATGCTCATATTGGCTCCCACATATTCTACGAAGATCTTTATCGGTCAGACCGCATAACAACATACGTTGTTCCCTTTGTCATCGGTATGTTGCTTGCCCGAGATTCGATCATCGGTATCTCAATACCTAGTTCAATCTCGTTACCGGCAAGTCTCTTTACTCATTCCGTAATACATCATCCCGCAACTAACTCATTAGTTGCAATGCTTGCAAGGCTTAGGTGATGTGCATTACCGAGAGGGCCCAGAGATACCTCTCCGATAATCGGAGTGACAAATCCTAATCTCGAAATACGCCAACCCAACAAGTACCTTCGGAGACACCTGTAGAGCACCTTTATAATCACCCAGTTACGTTGTGACGTTTGGTAGCACACAAAGTGTTCCTCAGGTAAACGGGAGTTACATAATCTCATAGTCACAGGAACATGTATAAGTCATGAAAAAGGCAATAGCAACATACTAAACGATCATGTGCTAAGCTAACGGAATGGGTCAAGTCAATCACATCATTCTTCTAATGATGTGATCCCGTTAATCAAATGACAACTCATGTCTATGGTTAGGAAACATAACCATCTTCGATTAATGAGCTAGTCAAGTAGAGGCATACTAGTGACACTCTGTTCGTCTATGTATTCACACATGTATTATGTTTCCGGTTAATACAATTCTAGCATGAATAATAAACATTTATCATGGTATAAGGAAATAAATAATAACTTTATTATTGCCTCTAGGGCATATTTCCTTCAGTCTCCCACTTGCACTAGAGTCAATAATCTAGTTCACATCGACATGTGATTTAACATCAATAGTTCACATCTTTATGTGGTTAACCATAGTTCACATCGACATGTGACCAACACCCAAAGGGTTTACTAGAGTCAGTAATCTAGTTCACATCGCTATGTGATTAACACCCAAAGAGTACTAAGGTGTGATTGTGAGATAATTTTAGTCAACGGGTCTGTCACATTCAGATCCGTAAGTATTTTGCAAATTTCTATGTCTACAATGCTCTGCACGGAGCTACTCTAGCTAATTGCTCCCACTTTCAATATGTATCTAGACCGAGACTTAGAGTCATCTAGATTAGTGTCAAAACTTGCATTGACGTAACCCTTTACGACGAACCTTTTGTCACTTCCATAATTGTGAAACATATCCTTATTCCACTAAGGATAATTTTGACCGTTGTCTAGTGATCTACTCCTAGATCACTATTGTACTCCCTTGCCAAACTCAGTGGTAGGGTATACAATAGATCTGGTACACAGCATGGCATACTTTGTAGAACCTATGGCTGGGGCATAGGGAATGACTTTCATTCTCTTTCTATCTTTTGTCGTGGTCGGGCTTTTGAGTCTTACTCAATTTCACACCTTGTAACACAGGCAAGAACTCTTTCTTTGATTGTTTCATTTTGAACTACTTCAAAATCTTGTCAAGGTATGCACTCATTGAAAAAACTTATCAAGTGTCTTGATCTATCTCTATAGATCTTGATGCTCAATATGTAAGCAGCTTCACCGAGGTATTTCTTTGAAAAACTCCTTTCAAACACTCCTTTATGCTTTGCAGAATAATTCTACATTATTTCCGATCAACAATATGTCACTCACATATACTTATCAGAAAGGTTGTAGTGCTCCCACTCACTTTCTTGTAAATACAGGCTTCACCGCAAGTCTGTATAAAACTATATGCTTTGATCAACTCATCAAAGCATATATTCCAACTCCGAGATGCTTGCACCAGTCCATAGATGGATCGCTGGAGCTTGCACATTTTGTTAACACCTTTAGGATCGACAAAACCTTCTGGTTGCATCATATACAACTCTTCTTTAATAAATCCATTAAGGAATGCAGTTTTGTTTATCCATTTACCAGATTTCATAAAATGCGGCAATTGCTAACATGATTCAGACAGACTTAAGCATAGATACGAGTGAGAAACTCTCATCGTAGTCAACACCTTGAACTTGTCGAAAACCTTTTGCGACAATTCTAGCTTTGTAGATAGTAACACTACTATCAGCGCCCATCTTCCTCTTGAAGATCCATTTAATCTCAATGGCTCGCCGATCATTTGGGAAAGTCAATCAAAGTCCATACTTTGTTCTCATACATGGATCCCATCTCAGATTTCATGGCCTCAAACCATTTCGCGGAATCTGGGCTCATCATCGCTTCCTCATAGTTCGTAGGTTCGTCATGGTCAAGTAACATGACCTCCAGAATAGGATTACCGTACCACTCTGGTGCGGATCTCACTCTGGTTGACCTACGAGGTTCGGTAGTAACTTGATCTGAAGTTACATGATCATCATCATTAGCTTCCTCACTAACTGGTGTAGGAGTCACATGAACAGATTTCTGTGATGAACTACTTTCCAATAAGGGAGCAGGTACAGTTACCTCATCAAGTTCTACTTTCCTCCCACTCACTTCTTTCGAGAGAAACTCCTTCTCTAGAAAGGACCCATTCTTAGCAACGAATGTCTTGCCTTTCGGATCTGTGATAGAAGGTGTACCCAACTGTCTCCTTTGGGTATCCTATGAAGACACATTTCTCCGATTTGGGTTTGAGCTTATCAGGATGACATTTTTTCACATAAGCATCGTAGCCCCAAACTTTAAGAAACGACAACTTTGGTTTCTTGCCAAACCACAGTTCATAAGGCATCGTCTCAACGAATTTTGATGGTGCCCTATTTAACATGAATGCAGCTGTCTCTAATGCATAACCCCAAAACGATAGTGGTAGATCGGTAAGAAACATCATAGATCGCACCATATCTAATAAAGTACGGTTACGACGTTCGGACACCCCATTATACTATGGTGTTCCAGGTGGCATGCGTAGTGAAACTATTTCACGTTGTTTTAACTCAAGACCAAACTTGTAACTCAAATATTTCACCTCTGCGATCATATCGTAGAAACTTTTATTTTCTTGTTACGATGATTTTCTACTTCACTCTGAAATTCTTTTGAACTTTTCAAACGTTTTAGACTCATGTTTTATCAAGTAGATATATCCATATATGCTCAAATCATCTGTGAAGGTCAGAAAATAACGATACTTGCCGCGAGCCTTAACACTCATCGGATCGCATACATCAGTATGTATTATTTCCAATAAGTCAGTTGCTCGCTCCATTGTTCCGAAGAACGGAGTCTTTAGTCATCTTGCCCATAAGGCATGGTTCGCAAGCATCAAGTGATTCATAATCAAGTGATTCCAAAAGCCCATCAGCATGGAGTTTCTTCATGCGCTTTACACCAATATGACCTAAACGGCAGTGCCACAAATAAGTTGCACTATCATTATTAACTTTGCATCTTTTGGCTTCAATATTATGAAAATGTGTATCACCACGATCGAGATCCAACATACCATTTTCATTGGGTGTATGACCATAGAAGGTTTTATTCATGTAAACAGAACAACAATTATTCTCTAACTTAAATGAATAACCGTATTGCAATAAAAATGATAAAATCATATTCATGCTCAATGCAAACACCAAATAACACTTATTTAGGTTCAACACTAATCCCGAAAGTATAAGGAGTGTGCGATGATGATCATATCAATCTTGGAACTATTTCCAACACACATCGTCATTTCACCCTTAACTAGTTTCTGTTCATTCTGCAACTCCCGTTTCGAGTTACTACTCTTAGCAACTGAACCAGTATCAAATACCGAGGGGTTGCTATGAACACTAGTAAAATACACATCAATAATCTAATTATCAAATATACCTTTGTTCACTTTGCCATCCTTCTTATCCGCCAAATACTTGGGGTAGTTCCGCTTCTAGTGACAAGTTCCATTGCAGCAGAAGCACTTAGTCTCAGGCTTAGGTCCAGACTTGGGCTTCTTCACTTGAGCAGCAACTTGCTTGCCGTTCTTCTTGAAGTTCACCTTCTTCCCTTTGCCCCTTTTCTTGAAACTAGTGGTCTTGTCAACCATCAACACTTGATGTTTTTATTGATTTCTACCTTCGCCGATTTTAGCATTGCGAAGATCTTGGGAATTGTTTTCGTCATCCCTTGCATACTATAGTTCATCACGAAGTTCTACTAACTTGGTGATGGTGACTAGAGAATTCTGTCAATCACTATCTTATCTGGAAGATCAACTCCCACTTGATTCAAGCGATTTTAGTACCCAGACAATCTGAGCACATGCTCACTGCTTGAGCTATTCTCCTCCATCTTTTAGCTATAGAACTTGTTGGAGACTTCATATCTCTCAACTCGGGTATTTGCTTGAAATATTAACTTCAACTCCTGGAACATCTCATATGCTCCATGACGTTCAAAACATCGTTGAAGTCTCGGTTCTAAGCCGTAAAGCATGGTGCACTAAACTATCAAGTAGTCATCATATTAAGCTAGCCAAATGTTCATAACGTCTGCATCTGCTCCTGCAATAGGTCTGTCACCTAGTGGTGCATCAAGGACATAATTCTTCTGTGCAGCAATGAGGATAAACCTCAGATCACTGACCAAATCTGCATCATTGCTACTAACATCTTTCAACATAATTTTTCTCTAGGAACATATCAAAATAAACGGGGAGCAATATCGCGAGCTATTGATCTACAACATAGATATGCTAATACTACCAGGACTAAGTTCATGATAAATTTAAGTTCAGTTAATCATATTACTTAAGAACTCCCACTTAGATAGACATCCCTCTAATCCTCTAAGTGATTACGTGAACCAAATCAACTAAACCATGTCCGATCATCACGTGAGATGGAGTAGTTTCATTGGTGAACATCGCTATGTTGATCATATCTGCTATATGATTCACGCTCGACCTTTCGGTCTCCGTGTTCCGAGGCCATATCTGCATATGCTAGGCTCGTCAAGTTTAACCCGAGTATTCTGCGTGTGCAAAACTGGCTTGCACCCATTGTAAATGGACGTAGAGCTTATCACACCTGATCATCATGTGGTTTCTGGGCACGACGAACTTTGGCAATGGTGCATACTCAGGGAGAACACTTTTTATCTTGAAATTTAGTGAGAGATCATCTTATAATGCTACCATCAATCAAAGCAAGATAAGATGCATAAAAGATAAACATCGCATGCAATCAATATAAGTGATATGATATGGCCATCATCATCTTGTGCTTGTGATCTCCATCTCTGAAGCACCGTCATGATCACCATCGTCACCGGCGCGACACCTTGATCTCCATCGTAGCATCATTGTCGTCTCGCCAATCTTATGCTTCTATGACTATCACTACCGCTTAGTGATAAAGTAAAGCATTACAGGGCGATTGCATTGCATACAATAAAGCGACAACCATATGGCTCCTGCCAGTTGCCGATAAATTGGTTACAAAACATGATCATCTCATACAATAAAATTTAGCATCATGTCTTGACCATATCACATCACAACATGCCCTGCAAAAACAAGTTAGACGTCCTCTACTTTGTTGTTGCAAATTTTACGTGGCTGCTACGGGCTTAGCAAGAACCGTTCTTACCTACGCATCAAAACCACAACGATAGTTTGTCAAGTTGGTGATGTTTTAACCTTCGCAAGGACCGGGTGTAGCCACACTCGGTTCAACTAAAGTTGGAGAAACTGACACCCGCTAGCCACCTGTGTGCAAAGCACGTCGGTAGAACCAGTCTCGCGTAAGCGTACGCGTAATGTCGGTCCGGGCCGCTTCATCCAACAATACCGCCGAACCAAAGTATGACATGCTAGTAAGCAGTATGACTTATATCGCCCACAACTCACTTGTGTTCTACTCGTGCATATGACATCTACGCATAAAACCAGGCCCGGATGCCACTGTTGGGGAACGTAGTAATTTCAAAAAAATTCCTACGCACATGCAAGATCATGGTGATGCATAGCAACGAGAGGGGAGAGTGTTGTCAACGTACCCTCGTAGGCCGAAAGCGGAAGCGTTAGCACAACGCGGTTGATGTAGTCGTACGTCTTCACGATCCGACCGATCAAGTACCGAACGCACGACACCTCCGAGTTCAGCACACGTTCAGCCCGATGACGTCCCTCGAACTCCGATCCAGCCGAGTGTTGAGGGAGAGTTTCGTCAGCACGACGGCATGGTGACAATGATGATTTTCTACTGATGCAGGGCTTCGCCTAAGCACCGCTATGATATTATCGAGGTGGACTATGGTGGAGGAGGCACCGCACACGGCTAAAAGATCAACAGATCAATTGTTGTGTCTCCAAGGGGTGCCCCCCTCCCCGTATATAAAGGAGTGGATGGGGGAGGGCGGCCCTCTCTATGGCGCGCCCTAGGAGGAGCCCTACTCCCACCGGGAGTAGGATTCCCCCCCCTTCCAAGTAGTAGGAGTAGGAGTCAAGGAAAGGGGAGAGAAGAGAAGGAAGGAGGGGGTGCAGCCCCTCCCCCTAGTCCAATTCGGACTAGGCCTTGGGGGGCGCCCAACCTCTCCTCTCTCTTTCCCCTAAAGCCCAATAAGGCCCATATACTCCCCGGCGAATTCCCGTAATTCTCCAGTACTCCAAAAAATACCCGAATCACTCAGAACCTTTCCGATGTCCGAATATAGTCGTCCAAGATATCGATCTTTACGTCTCGACCATTTCGAGACTCCTTGTCATGTCCCTGATCTCATCCGGAACTCCGAACTACCTTTGGTACATCAAAACATATAAACTCATAATATAACTATCATCGAAATGTTAAGCGTGCGGACCCTACGGGTTCGAGAACTATGTAAACATGACCGAGACACGTCTCTGGTCAATAACCAATATCGGAACCTGGATGCTCATATTGGCTCCCACATATTCTACGAAGATCTTTATCGGTCAAACCGCATAACAACATACGTTGTTCCCTTTGTCATCGGTATGTTACTTGCCCGAGATTCGATCGTCGATATCTCAATACCTAGTTCAATCTCGTTACCGGCAAGTCTCTTTACTCATTCCGTAATACATCATCCCGCAACTAACTCATTAGTTGCAATGCTTGCAAGGCTTAGGTGATGTGCATTACCGAGAGGGCCCAGAGATACCTCTCCGACAATCGGAGTGACAAATCCTAATCTCGAAATACGCCAACCCAACAAGTACCTTCAGAGGCACCTGTAGAGCACCTTTATAATCACCCAGTTACGTTGTGACGTTTGGTAGCACACAAAGTGTTCCTCGGGTAAACGGGAGTTGCATAATCTCATAGTCATAGGAACATGTATAAGTCATGAAGAAAGCAATAGCAACATACTAAACGATCGTGTGCTAAGCTAACGGAATGGGTCAAGTCAATCACATCATTCTCCTAATGATGTGATCCCGTTAATCAAATGACAACTCATGTCTATGGTTAGGAAACATAACCATCTTTGATTAACGAGCTAGTCAAGTAGAGGCATACTAGTGACACTCTGTTTGTCTATCTATTCACAAATGTATTATGTTTCAGGTTAATACAATTCTAGCATGAATAATAAACATTTATCATGATATAAGGAAATAAATAATAACTTTATTATTGCCTCTAGGGCATATTTCCTTCAAGTTCCGCTTCCAGTGACCAGTCCCTTTGCAGTAGAAGCACTCAGTCTTAGGCTTAGGTCCAGATTTGGGCTTCTTCACTTGAGCAACAACTTGCTTGCCATTCTTTTTGAAGTTCGCCTTCTTCCCTTTACCTTTTTCTTGAATCTGGTGGTCTTGTTGACCATCAACACTTGATGCTCCTTCTTGATTTCTACCTCCGCAGCCTTTAGCATTGTGAAGAGCTCGGGAATTGTCTTATCATCCCTTGCATGTTATAGTTCATCACGAAGCTCTTGTAGCTTGGTGGCCGTGATTGAAGAATTCTGTCAATGACACTATCATCAGGAAGGTTAACTCCCAGTTGAATCAAGTGATTGTTATACCAGACATTTTGAGTATATGCTCACGGATAGAACTATTCTCTTCCATCTTGCAGCTGTAGAACTTATTGGAGACTTCATATCTCTCAATCCGGGCATTTGCTTGAAATATTAACTTCAACTCCTAGAACATCTCATATGCTCCATGACATTCAAAATGTCGTTGAAGTCCCGGTTCTAAGCCGTAAAGCATGGCACACTGAACTATCGAGTAGTCATCAGCTTTGCTCTGCCAGACATTCATAACATCTGGCGTTGCTGCTGTTGCGGGTTTGGCACCTAGCGGTGCTTTCAGGACGTATTTCTTCTGTGCATCAATGAGGATAATCCTCAAGTTGCGGACCCAGTTCATGTAGTTGCTACCATCATCTTTCAACTTAGCTTTCTCTAGGAACACATTAAAATTCAATGGATTAACAGCACGAGCCATCTATCTACAACAACATAGACATGCAAATACTATCAGGTACTAAGTTCATGATAAATTAAAGTTCAATTAATCATATTACTAAAGAACTCCCACTTAGATAGACATCTCTCTAATCATCTAAGTGATCACGTGATCCAAATCAACTAAACCATGTCCGAACATCACATGAGATGGAGTAGTTTCAATGGTGAATATCACTATGTTGACCATATCTACTATATGATTTACGCTCGACCTTTCGGTCTCAGTGTTCTGAGGCCATATCTGCATATGCTAGGCTCGTAAAGTTTAACCCGAGTATTCTGCATGTGCAAAACTGGCTTGCACCCGTTGTATGTGAACGTAGAGCTTATCACACCCAATCATCACGTGGTGTCTCGGCATGAGGAACTTTCACAACGGTGCATACTCAGGGAGAACACTTGTACCTTGAAATTTAGTGAGAGATCATCTTATAATAATGCTACCGCCAAACTAAGCAAAATAAGATGCATAAAGGATAAACATCACATGCAATCAATATAAGTGATATGATATGGCCATCATCATCTTGTGCCTTTGATCTCCATCTCCAAGGCACCATCATGATCACCATCGTCACCGGCGCGACACCTTTATCTCCATCGTAGCATCGTTGTCGTCTCGCCAACTATTGCTTCTACGACTATCGCTACCGCTTAGTGATAAAGTAAAGCATTACAGCGCGATTGCATTGCATACAATAAAGCGACAACCATATGGCTCCTGCCAGTTGCCGATAACTTCGTTACAAAACATGATCATCTCATACAATAAAATTTAGCATCATGTCTTGACCATATCACATCACAACATGCCCTGCAAAAACAAGTTAGACGTCCTCTACTTTGTTGTTGCAAGTTTTACGTGGCGGCTACGGGCTGAGCAAGAACCGTTCTTAACTACACATCAAAACCACAACGATTTTTCGTCAAGTATGTGCTATTTTAACCTTCAACAAGGACCGGGCGTAGCCGCACTCGATTCAACTAAAGTTGGAGAAACTGACACCCGCCAGCCACCTGTGTGCGAAGCACGTTAGTAGAACCAGTCTCGCGTAAGCGTACGCGTAATGTCGGTTCGGGCCGCTTCATCCAACAATACCGCCGAATCAAAGTATGACATGCTGGTAAGCAGTATGACTATTATCGCCCACAACTCACTTGTGTTCTACTCGTGCATATAACATCTACGCATAAACCTGGCTCGGATGCCACTGTTGGGGAACGTAGTAATTTCAAAAAAATCCTACGCACATGCAAGATCATGGTGATGCATAGCAACGAGAGGGGAGAGTGTTGTCCATGTACCCTCGTAGACTGTAAGCAGAAGCGTTATGACAACGTGGTTGATGTAGTCGTACGTCTTCATGATCAACCGATCCTAGTACCGAACGTACGACACCTCCGCGATCTACACACGTTCGGCTCGGTGACGTCCCACGAACTCATGATCCAGCAGAGTGTCGAGGGAGAGCTTCGTCAGCACGACGGCATGATGACGGTGATGATGAAGTTACCGGCGCAGGGCTTCGCCTAAGCAGTATGACGATATGACTGAGGTGGATTATGGTGGAGGGGGGCACCGCACACGGCTAAGAGATCAATGATCAACTTATGTGTCTATGGGGTGCCCCCTTCCCCCGTATATAAAGGAGTGGAGGAGGGGGAGGGCCGGCCCTCTCTATGGCGCACCCTAGGGGAGTCCTACTCCCACCGGGAGTAGGATTCCCCCCTTCCAAGTAGGAGAGGAAGGAAGGAAGGAGGAGAGAGGGAAGAAGGAAAGGGGGGCCGGCCCCCCTCCCAATTCGGATTGGGCTTTCGGGGGGCGCCCCCTCCTAGGCCGCCTCCTCCTCTCTCCCACTAAGGCCCAATAAGGCCCATACACTCCCGGGGGGGTCCGGTAACCTCCCGGTACTCCGGTAAATGCCCGAACTCATCCGGAACCATTCCGATGTCCAAACATAGGCTTCCAATATATCGATTTTTAATTCTCGGCCATTTCGAGACTCCTCGTCATGTCTGTGATCATATCTGGGACTCTGAACTACCTTCAGTACATCAAAACACATAAACTCATAATACCGGTCGTCACCAAACGTTAAGCGTGCGGACCCTACGGGTTCGAGAACTATGTAGACATGACTGAGACTCATCTCCGGTCAATAACCAATAGCGGAACCTAGATGCTCATATTGGTTCCCACATATTCTACGAAGATCTTTATCGGTCAAACCGCATAACAACATACGTTGTTCCCTTTGTCATCGGTATGTTACTTGCCCGAGATTCGATCGTCGGTATCTCAATACCTAGTTCAATCTCGTTACCGGCAAGTCTCTTTACTCGTTCCGTAATGCATCATCCCACAACTAACTCATTAGTCACATTGCTTGCAAGGCTTATAGTGATGTGCATTATCGAGAGGGCCCAGAGATACCTCTCCAACAATCGGAGTGACTAATCCTAATCTTGATCTATGCCAACTCAACAAGTACCATCGGAGACACCTGTAGAGCACCTTTATAATCACCCAGTTACGTTGTGACGTTTGAGAGCACACAAAGTGTTCCTCCGGTATTCGGGAGTTGCATAATCTCATACTCATAGGAACATGTATAAGTCATGAAGAAAGCAATAGCAATATACTAAATGATCAAGTGCTAAGCTAATGGAATGGGTCAAGTCAATCACATCATTCTCTAATGATGTGATCCCATTAATCAAATGACAACTCATGTCTATGGCTAGGAAACTTAACCATCTTTGATTCAACGAGCTAGTCAAGTAGAGGCATACTAGTGACACTCTGTTTGTCTATGTATTCACACATGTACTAAGTTTCCTGTTAATTCAATTCTAGCATGAATAATAAACATTTATCATGATATAAGGAAATATAAATAACAACTTTATTATTGCCTCTAGGGCATATTTCCTTCAATACGGTGTCGTCTTGACCATATCACATCACAACATGCCCTGCAAAACCAAGTTAGACGTCCTCTACTTTGTTGTTGCAAGTTTTATGTGGCTGCTACGGGCTTCTAGTAAGAACCGTTCTTACCTACGCATGAAAACCACAACGTTGTTTTGTCAAGTTTGTTGTTTTAACCTTCAACAAGGACCGGCCCTAGTCAAATTTGATTCAACTAAAGTTGGAGAAACAGACACCCGCCAGCCACCTTTATGCAAAACAAGTTGCATGTCTGTCGGTGGAACCAGTCTCATGAACGTGGTCATGTAAGGTTGGTCTGGGCCGCTTCATCCAACAATACCGCTGAATCAAAGTAAGACGTTGGTGGTAAGCAGTATTACTATCATCGTCCACAACTCTTTGTGTTCTACTTGTGCATATCATCTACGCATAGACCTGGCTCGGATGCCACTGTTGGGGAATGTAGCATGCAATTTCAAAAAAATTCCTACGATCATGCAAGATCTATCTAGAGATGCATAGCAACGAGAGGGGGAGAGTGTGTCCACGTACCATCGTAGATCGAAAGCGGAAGCATTAGCTTAACGTGGTTGATGTAGTCAAACGTCTTCTCGATCCAACCGATCATGCACCGAACGTACGGCACCTCCGAGTTTAGCACACGTTCAACTCGATGACGTCCCTCGAACTCTTGATCCAACAAAGTGTTAAGGGAGAGTTTCGTCAGCATGACGGCGTGGTGACGGTGATGATGAAGTGATCCGCGCAGGGCTTCGCCTAAGCACTACGACAATATGACCGGAGGACTAAACGGTGGAGGGGGCGCCGCACACGGATAAGAACAATTTGTGTGTCTTAGAGGCTCCCCCCACCCCCGTATATAAAGGAGGGAGAGGGGAGGAGGCCGCCCTAGGGGCGCCCCAAGTGGGAGGAGTTCCACTTGGGCTCCTAGTCCAATTCGCCCCCCTCCTTTTATCGGAGGGGGAAAGGGGGAAGGAGAGGGAGAAGGAGAAGGAAGGGGGGGCGCCGCCCCCTCCCCTAGTCCAATTCAGACTCCTCCCTTGGGGGGGCACCCCTTGTGGGCTGCCTTGCCTCCCTCCTATGGCCCATATCTTCCCCCGGGGGGTTCCGGTAATCCCCCCGGTACTCCGATACGTACCTGATACATTCCGAAACACTTCCGGTGTCCGAATACTATCATCCAATATATCAATCTTTACCTCTCGACCATTTCGAGACTCCTCGTCATGTCCGTGATCTCATCCAGGACTCCGAACAATCTTCCGTCACCAAAACACATAACTCATAATATAAATCGTCATCGAACATTACACATGCGGATCCTACGGGTTTGAGAACTATGTAGACATGACCGAGACATATCTTCGGTCAATAACCAACAGCGGAACTTGGATGCTCATATTGGTTCCTACATATTCTATGAAGATCTTTGTCGGTCAAACCGTAATGACAACATACGTCATTCCCTTTGTCATCGGTATGTTACTTGACCGAGATTCGATCATCGGTATCTTCATACCTAGTTAAATATCGTTACCGACAAGTCTCTTTACTCATTCCATAATGCATCATCCCGTAACTAACTCATTAGTCACATTGCTTGCAAGGCTTATCATGATGTGCATTACCGAGAGGGCCCAAAGATACCTCTCCGATACTCTGAGTGACAAATCCTAATCTCGATCTATGCCAACCCAACAAACACCTTCGGTGACACCTGTAGAGCATCTTTATAATCACCCGGTTACGTTGCGACGTTTGATAGCACACAAGGTGTTCCTCCGGTATTCGGGAGTTGCATAATCTCATAGTCAAAGGAATATGTATAAGTCATCAAGAAAGCAATAACAGTAAAACTTAACGATCATTATGCTAAGTTAGCGGATGGGTCTTGTCCATCACATCATTCTCCTAATGACGTGATCCCGTTCATCAAATGACAACACATGTCTATGGTTAGGAAACTTAACCATCTTTTATTAACGAGCTAGTCTAGTAGAGGCATACTAGGGACACAGTGTTTTGTCTATGTATTCACACATGTATCAAGTTTCCATTTAATACAATTCTAGCATGAATAATGAACATTTATCATGATATAAGGAAATATAAAATAACAACTTTATTATTGCCTCTAGGGCATATTTCCTTCACACATGATTGCAACATCAAACCACCGCCGAACAAAAAGAATATAATAAAATACTAAAAAAGATTACCGAACAAAGAAACTGTAATCTAGATTATACATAAAGAAAGATAAAATAATAATGTTGATGATGATGATGGTGATGATATATTTTAACATAAGGAAGGAATAATTCTAGATGTGGTTTTTCCTCATATGAGAAATGAAAAAGTTGGAAACATACAAGATCAAGTTTCTTATACAATGAAAATAAATCATTGGATTTGTGTTGTCCAAAAGCAGAAAAAGGACAGACCCAAGCCTCTGTATAATCCTTCCCTAGTCCCCATATGACATGGGATCTTCTAGCATTGTTGCAGAAAGAAGAAATGCACAAAATATAAATATAAACGACAACAAAATTGAATGCAAGGAAGAAAAAAGAATCTAGGAGCAGGGTAACCATAAGAAAGAATGAAGAAAAATAGAAGAGAGAAGAAAAATCCCTTCCAAGAAAGAAATATTCTAGTAGTGGAGTTACCTGATAGAAGAAATAAAAAAATCATAGAAGGATACAATTAGTTTTAAGAAAGAGAGTAGTTTGGCCTAAAAGAAAGAACAAGGACTTTAGGGAGGGAAAAGAGCAAACAAACTTTAGAAGTGGCAGTTGATATTATACAACTATGCCTCACAATTGAACTATCTGGAAGATTAGAAACGGGTTAAGAAGGGCATTTGAGTGGAATTTGTGGATCCCAAGCAAACCCCAAGTGTTCTTCCAGCAAACCCCAAGTGTTTATCATCTGAGTGGAATTTGTGGATCCAATTGTCAAGAAGGGCATCAATATTATCATGGATATCAAGGATATCAAAGGCACATTTGAGATGATGTTCTAAAGCATTCTAGCTAGAGAGCATTTCATAAGCAAATGATCAATGGACTCATCCATTCCACAAAAGGGGCGATGAAGTCAAATCCAGCAGATCTCAGGAAGGGGGCCCTGAGCTGGTAGCCTTGGCACGATGATATCAATGACACATGATTTACCCAGGTTGGGGCTCACTCGAAGAGATAATACGCTACGTCCTGCTTTGATTGTATTGATTTGAAGGGTGTACAAGTTACTAGTTAATCTACCAAGAGATCGTGTATGTATAAATATTGTCGTCTACGTTCCTCACCCATCGGCTTATATAGATACCGGGGGTGCCTGAGGTTTACACATATATATGTCAGTTACATCTAGACATGACGAAGACAAACCTCTAAGTCTTGGAGTACACGCCAAGTCTTTGGAATCTTCCATCTTGGCTCTCCTTGGCCTGACGAATGTAGCCCACTGGTTGATAATCTTAGGGGTCCTCGGCCTGGCCCACATGGTCGGGAGCTGACGTGGCCAATATTTCAAATTCCCCACCGTCGGCTTGTTCTTCGGTCCCACCTATCGGTCTCTTTAGCTTGTTGGTTCAATCCTCACCGTATGTCCGGGTGGTCCCAAGAAACGGTTTTATGTGAATATATCTTCACGTTGGGTGGGAGATGATGAGGTGGTCGCTAGGTTTTATGGGCAGCTGTGGTCGGTTCTTCCCACTCCCCATCGTTGTCTTCGTCCCACCTATTTCTCTTGCGCCATCTACCATAGTCTGGATTGGGAAGGTTCTCTTTCGTATGTTGCAACGTCACAAGGAGTGTTACAGGATTCCGGAGTAAACAATGAGTCACCACACATGTCACACGATCTGCATTACCTGCTGAACATAACATCTACATTGATCTTCATCGTGCCCCACGATGGCTTATACAATCGATATCTGCTAGCTATCGAGGATCTTCCCTCGGCTCCGAGTTTGCCGATGATGCTCTTTCTTGATCTTGTTTTACACAGAGGGACATGCATAGGTTTGATATGAATTGGCCTATTACTTTTCACCATAGGTGCCAACTCCCAGCAATGCACATCTCTGATAACAAACACGATCAACTAAGAAAGTTATATGAGCATTTCCCACCAGATTCAACGCTTGCCATATTCGAACACACACTAGACAATGTGATAGGAGTCCACATATTTATTTTCGTTGTCTTCCAATAATATACCATGCACAGCTCGCGATGCAATGGCCTCTGCCGTTCGAGAAATTCTCGTATTCCATACACATTTCCAAACCGGGTTGACACACGATCTACCTTCCCATTCGGTCTTCTATATATCATTTTTCCTAACTGATAGTTTCAGTCCGTATGGCACGCGGATTTCACCGAAAACACATCCATTCTGCGCCAAGTGCCATGCCAAGCAATCGGGCCCTCTGGCAAAAAAAGGGGCAGAACAGTTTTCAATACCCGATTGATTGGCAAATTATCAGAAACTGCAGCAACTCACCTCGAATTAAAATCATTCCCCAAGCCACGGGTCAACTAAGACCCCAACTCCATTCAACACCAAGCTCCCCGGACGAGGGAGTAGCCTTGCAGTTCGCAGTTGAAAGGCAGAGGGGATCCAGCAGAGATCCCGGCAGGCACGCCGCGCCGATCGCTCGGCGGTTGCCGCTTTGCCAGGGAGTGAAACCGGAGACTCCAGTTCAGTTCTGGCTTCGATTTCCTTCCAGTTTCCAGTGCTGTGTGTGCTAAAGACTGACCGTCTCGTGGTCGTACGTACTCCGACGTACACGGGGCGTCGCAACGTTCGACTGAGGGTGGACTTGTCCTCTGCCCCTTCAAGTGTGCCAGTGCTGGGTGCGGAGCCGAGAAAAAAAAAATACTCCTAGAAGAGAGAAGCATCGTCCATCTCTTTCCCTTGCCTTTGTTCCCTCTTCCTCCCTCCTCCTGCTGACCCGACCCGACCTACCAACCCGCCTTCCCCACCGCAGCAGCTCGGAATCTCCCCTCGCCGTCCGCCCGCCCCACGGCCGCCGCCGACGCCCCCGTCCCGTGCCGCCTCCTCCAAGCACCCCCGGCCCGGCCCCTCACGGCGCGTCCCCGCCGTCCCCCCCTTTCGCTCGTCGGGGCGCCGCGTTCCTGCTGCCTCCGCCCCGTCAGCGGTCCCCGGCCGCCGGTTTCCGAGGTACGAGCTTGTTTCCGCCCAGTGATTAGCTGAGCCCCGCCGAGCCTCCGCGATTTCCGGGCGTGCCGGTGCGCGCCATCTAGATCCGCCCCTAAACTGTCAGTTGTCGCCCCGACAGCCTCTCCACCTAAACGAGGTGGGAACCCGTGTTTCCCCCGCTTTCCATATAGCATTCTGCCGATCGATCGATCGAAGCGTGCGCACTCAGTCTCGTTCCACTTCGAGCGGGGTATTCATGGCAAATGAGGTCACATGCTTGAGCAAGTGTCCGTCCGATGATGGCAACTAATTAAGAATTTGGTTGGTTCCAAGTAAATGAAAACCAAGCGCACGTGATGCCGTAGCTCATCGTATTCTTGTTCTGCTGTTGAATCACGCAAGCCAACCTAGGAGAACCTGAATGAAATACAACATATTTTTTATCTTGACACTTTGTTTTTCATCCTTCTTTTGCCCGGGAGAATCGATTTTAACCCCCCC
>NC_041382.1:666686541-666740843 GCF_002162155.2 Triticum dicoccoides | reverse complement strand
TTGTGACAGGTCCAGGACTAGCTTGAGCTGCAGCTTGGCTTCTTGTGACAGCTCCAGGACTGCTACAAGTGGCATCATTCTTGCTCTTGGTTGGTGTAGATGGAACGGCATTGCTAACGGAAACATCAAACCATGGAGATGGATTCTTTTTCCCCCTACTTTTCCTACAAAAAGAAGCAATTAGAACTATTTTCATGTAAAAGAACCATGGTATTATAGATAGAAAACAGCAACAAGTACTACTATGTACCTTTTCTTTGTTCCATTTTGAGGACAACCAGCTTCTCTATGTCCTATCTCCCCACATTTTTTGCATTTGTTCAAGGATCCTTTCCTTGATCCACCTTCCCACCAACTCTTTATCCTCTGTTTTCTTGTTCTTCCAGCACCTTTCTTCTTGCCTATTGGAATTGGTGGACGCAACACAAAGCCTGTGTCCACGTGTGGCCATTGATTCTTGTCCGTAAGGGGCTCAATTACACCTTCATATGCTGCCCTAAATCTGCTAACTGAGTAGTACTCATGTACATAGTCCTCCATGTTAACAAAGTTGCGAGCTTGCAAGACATTTATGAAGGCTAGTGCATGGTCGCAAGGCTTGCCCGTGTGCTGCCATTGCAGACATGTACACTCATGTGTGAGAGTTTTGACCACATGTCTTTCATCCTCTTTGTTAGCATTTTTCACTTCCCCACTCCAATCAGCTGATGCTTTAGCCTTGAGATGACCTAGTCCTCGAGTCTTTGCATTTAGTTGGTGTATGACAAATGGAAGTATTATCCCTGTAAATCTTTCTCCAATCATTCTTCTTTTTCTAAATAGTTCCATAATCATCTCTCTAATCTTGTCAGCTAGCTGAACAATCGGCAAGTCCTTGATATCTCGCACCCAAGCGTTGAAGCACTCGGCGAGATTGTTATTTATGTAGTCACACTTGATGGCTGTACTTACCCCGGATGTGGCGATTCGGGTCAGGATCGAGCGGCCAGGAGCCGGCCGCTCGTTCTGTCTATTTAGTGGCCGGCCGCTTTTTAGATTTCAGGTTCTAAAATTGAGAAGTATTTACCCCGGATGCCACTAGCAAGTGAATACCCGTTCGCCGTCTTTTCACTAGAAACGAACGAGCTGCTTCGCCCTCGCGCACGACCGACAGGAATCGAGCCTCCCAGGAAGGCAGGAAACGCAGGCTAGGGTTGGCCGCCGCCGCCCGCGCCAGCGAACCTCCACCCTCCACCCAGGTACAGCTTCCTCCCTCTTCCTCTTGCTTCTCCTGTTCCCGGCGGCCCTGGTCCGGCCGGCCGGCCGGCCGCCGGCTCCGGCTCCGGCGCACCGGACCTCCTCCCTCCTAGTACTTCCTTCCTCCTCCATCTTCCCTCTTGCCCGTTCCTCCCCTCATCACGGCGGTCCTCGTTCGTGCTATGTTGGCTGTGTTACGTTCCTACCAGTGCAGTGTCTGATGTCACCATCTTGTTGCCATCAGCAATGCTATCAGGTCTCCATTTTGTGCTGTTATTGTTTGTGAACCTCAAAAACCAACGAATGGTTTCTTTTCTTCATCCATGGTGTTGCTCAGTATTTCCTTGGAATTTAAGCTCAAAGTCCCAACCAAAAATTCAGTCTGTTTCATCTAATATCATGCTTCGGTTGCTCCCCTGTCACGCTAATGTCACAACTACTCCCTCCGTTCCTAAATATAAGTTTTTGTAGAGATTCCACTATGGATCACATTCGGATGTATATAGATGCATTTTAGAGTGTAGATTCACTCATTTTGCTCCGTATGTAGTCCACATAGTGAAATCTCTACAAAGACTTATATTTAGGAACGGAGGGAGTAGTATACTTTGAAGGCTAGTGGACTGATAGTTTTGTTTGACAACTACTGCAACTGAAGTATCTGAAATTCCTTGCAGCCCTCTGTACTGAACGTATTGGTGTTATTGTGAAACATTGCATTTGCTGTATTTTGTCACCAGTGTTCATTATTCACTGGTGACTTTGTCAGTAACGGTTCTGGGCAGCTTCTTTCTATTGATATCACTTGCTTGTTGCATTTCTACCGAGATTGATTATCTTTCGGCTTGTAGATTTAGCAAAGCCATGAGTCGCTGCCTGGCAACTTGCAAGCAAAGCCTTTGCTAATCTGTATGCTTGTTTCGTTATGTCATCCAATCTTTGGAAGACCCCATTTTCCTCTCCTGAATGAACAAGCAAAAGCAAAATCATGTCATATTTTTCCTGACTATAAACTGCAGCGTAATTGACATGTTTCATCAATTGTCAAGCTAACCTTTGATTAACATCCTCAAGCCCAGCTGAAGGGAGTCGTACATTTTTTATTTTTAGATAGGTTTGAACAATTGCTTGATAAATGACAGTATGGTGCATCAGTGGTTTATCCCACTGGATAGATTTCTTGCCGAAAACATTTCCAAAATTGCCTGGGTTTCAGCTTCAGTGAATGTCTTGGCCGTGTCATGGAAGAAGAGAAATTAAACAAAAACACACAGAATGAGACGTCATGGAAAGCTGAAGAGGAAGAGAACGAAGATACCATGAACACTATTCGTAGTAGGATAGCAGATGCTTGTCTTGCGATAGCAACATAGGTTAGCTATGTTGATGGAGGTCATCATCATGTGAACAATATGTATTTTCGATGGTGCATGCCTTTTGTAATATTATTATAGGGTCAATATCTATTTATATGTAATATGCAACATCAAAGTATAGTCTTTGAATTGCATATGTGTTAGCTATGAATCATCTTCATTGTCACAAATTTTCTTTGCAAAAGGGTCGTTCCGCCTACCAATGTACAGATCACTGCTTTACAGTCAATTAGCATATAACCATATTCACTCATGGCCCAGGGGCATTACAGACAATCCACAGCCAAATCTACAATTTCACAGTTGTTTCAACCAAACAGCTTCCTGCTTTTCCACAGCTAGAAGTTCACAGCAGCTTTCTCAAAGCTCAGAGCTCACAGCAGCTTTTTCAGAATTTGCAGCTCAACCAAACACAACCTCAGTCCGTGTGAGAGAGAAGCCTCTCGCCGGCTGCTGCCTCCCTCCCTGCTGAGATCTCAGCCGCGCCGCGCTCCCTCTTCCACCGCCTTCCTGTCGAGATTGCCACCGCCTCCCCGTATTGCGTGGCGCCACCACAGCCTCCGCTTTCTCCGTGGAGCTCTGAGCCGCCAAGTCCATAATTCACAAATTGGTGAAGTCCACATAATGGAGCTCAAAAGCCGCTGACACTAAATAGACTTGGCTCGGGGCAGAACTGAGTGGCTAGGACGCCTCCCAGAACCCTTCACCACCGAGCCCGCCCTCCCGGTGGGGCATTGACACAGCTGGTAGGTAAGGTTTCTTCCTTTTCTTTTCTTGCTTGTATGTTCTGTTGCATGATTTGGGCAGTCCTTCAAACCCTAGGTTTTGGGATGGGTGGGGACCACGCAAAGAATTGATGCGAAACTTTGATGCTTGAAGAGATTGTCATAATTTTCGATACCTGAGAACGTAAATTTTCTGTTAGTCATTTTGAGAAGCAACAATCCAATGTTATGCCTATGAGCTATATATTGCTCGCTCACCCAGTTGGTTGGTCTGCCCCTGACTGGTGAGATCGGTTGCAAGCGGTGTGGCATCCGTGACCTCTTCCTCGTTCTAGTGGAGGAACTGCCCTTAATTGCCAGGATTTATAAGGGTTTTGTATACTGTAATCCTAAATCCTTGCTCCAACTGCAGGCTTTTGAGGGATTATAGCCGCAGAAGAAACCTGGCGGGTGGTATGAGCGCCGAGGCAGGCAACGGGAAGGAGGAAGCCAGGAAGACAGGTTTGGAGGGCACCGGACTGCCCCTTCCAGGTGGCTCCCATGGCAGCGTGCGATGCGCTGGCAGCGACCCGCAGTTGAGACAGATGCTTGATTCCCTCAAATCCTCCAAGTCTTCAGTAAGTGTAGATGTTACCTCTACGCGCCTTCGCTTTTTTATTTAATAGCACACATGGTGAAAATACTGATATGCATGCCAGACTACCTCGGTTTAACTGGCACTGGCAGATACGATACTGAGATGGTAAAACCATGTTTCTTTTCTGCCACATGATATCCAGAAAATGAGCACGAAAGGTAAACAGGCATGAGCCTTAAAAAGTAGATTTGTTACTAGAGTATCGATGATCTTTCGAATCCATGGAAATTTGTCACCTGGAAGTTTGTTTTGATTGAACTCTTTGGCTTTGTTCCATTGCAGGCCGTGATCAACTATGGCGCCTCATGGTATGTAACCTTCTTGCTATGTACCTTTTGTTTCTTCTTGCATTGAGAACCTTATACTGTAACTACTAGCAACTACTAAAGATTGTGCATCAATCTTTTGACTGCTTGATGACTTGATACTATTCTTCCCAATTGAGTAATAATCAGTTGTTGCAGTACTATGTCTATCTTATGTAATTCTGCAGCCATTTTAGGATGTATGTGGAGAGTATACAACACACACAGCTAATTATTGAGATTCATATGAGCTAAGCTTTTCCAATGCAAGCTTTATGTCCTAAAGTGGTGAAATCTGCATATGTACAATGCAAGGTGCTTACAGGGTGCTTGTGAAAATGGCTGGTTTTTTATTTAAGCACCGGTGCTTATTTGTATAGAACAGGCGCTTACTTAGGCACCTCTTCTGTAGAAATAAGCACTGACGCTTAAGAAAATTTGGTTTATTAATTATGAGCACCTTGCATTGTACATGGTCCAAGTTATCTACTACTAGCTGTGTATCTAAAGTTTGTTTCATTACATGCTGTATAATACGTACTAGTATGTTGCATAGCTTAGCGGTCTGCCTATCACTACTGTTCGTTAGTGAGAATACATTCCTCATAATGTGATTAACTCGACTCATCCCTGTCGATTACCCAGGTGCGGTGTTTGCAATCAGATTCTTCCACCCTTCTACAAATTCAGCAACGAATTCAAGAATCTTACTTTCGTCTATGCCCATGTTGATGAATGCCCCGAAACAACTCAGAACATACGATACACCCCGACCTTCCATTTTTACCGGGATGGAGAAAGGGTGGATGAGATGTTTGGTGCAGGGGAAGAGAGGCTACGGGATCGGTTGTGGTTGCATTCGTGATTTCTAGGCTTTGGCTTGCAGTGCTGCTGTTTTCATGTACTTAGTTATGCACTGTACCTCGGATTTATCCTTTTTCTGAAGTCTTGTTTGATGTGGAAAGGAAGGGCAATGTTAAACTGATTAGCGTGTTGCTAGTTTCTCTCCCAGGCAGAAGCCATTATTTTTCATTATTTACTCGCAAAGCATTTTACACTGTAATTGAACCATGACTGTAATACATCAGCAACTAATGCTGCTAGTGATGGAAGTGGGTTGTTCTGGTATCTATAAACATGCGCTGCCTGCAAATCTGGGTGGTACTGAAGAGGAGCATTTTCACTCGCAGCTATTCAAAGACCGGGGCACTGAGCACACACTCAGTCAGCGGTGACTAGTGATTGCACGATTGGACATTGTTGTCGTTAGGCGTACAATTGCTGCCAAATGATAAACACCAATGAACACCGCAAAGGAAAGGCTGGCTGATCCTTGAAGCTTTGTCTAATACTGAATTGCTCAAATTGCAGCAATTACCAGCTGTTACACGATTCATGGCCATTCATTCAGAGTATATCAACTGTCAAATATGCCAAATAAACTTGTACTCCCTCCGTTCCTAAATATTTGTCTTTTTAGATATTTCAAATGAACTATCACATACGGATGTATATAGACATATTATAGAGTAGTCACTTGTTGAAATCTTTAGAAAGACAAATATTTAGAAACGGAGGGAGTAGTATATAAGCATACTAAAAAACAGCAGACATGTTTCCTTTTCAATTATCTGAAGTTCATGCACACCAGCTAACCAACTTATCCCATTTGAACAACCTTCTTCAAGGGTAAGCCGTAATGGTACAAATAAATTAGATGTTACGCAAATTTGGATGCCCTACCCGAAATCTAGATAGTGGCATCATCAAACCATCACCAAACATGAGGCATGAGATTGTGAGCACATCTTGAGAGGCTCCATCCAAATGAATCTCCAAGCAAAAGTATGATTGAACAACAAAGACAACCAACTCTATCAAATTATGTACATCCAGGCTCCTAACAGAATCAGTAGTCAGGGATCATGATTTAGCAGAAGGTTGGGGTTTAGAAACCCGCACTCTCAGCTTCGAGGGGCCAGATTTAGTTCTACTGTTGTTCCGGTCCGCCTTAATGGAAGCAATCACAGCATCAGCCCCAGGACCAAGACCTTTCCTGCCAACTAATTTCACGCCCAGTGCTTCACAGAGGTAATGCAGCCTCATCTCATCACCCCCTCTAACCTCTCTTAGCTCCATAGCCTGCTGCCGCGATAGTAATGTATACACATAGAGCTGTTGCTGCTGGTTGAAATGTGACTGTAGCTGCTGAAACAACGATTTGTTTGAGTGGTGCTGCTCTTTTTTCCCTCCTTCGGTCGCACTTTTCTTCTGAGGGCCACCCAGTTCCACCTTCAGAATGGCTGGAGATTTGGGATCCGAGGCTTTTCCGCCAAAAATGACAGAGAAGCTCCCAAATTCCAAGTCTGGTTGCCTAAACAGGTCTACTAGCAAGGTAGCACAAGCTTGAGCATTTGTAGATGGGCTTTTTACTACTTTGGTCTTTGTTGCTCGGGCGGTGGCATGGATATTGATGTTAGCAGCTTCTCGTACGCCAGTAATAAATGCTCCATGCATCGTTGCAGGGTAACGCCTTGTGGTGGCTTCTCCAGCAAAAAACAACCGGCCGTCTCCAACACTTTCGGCTAATATGTCATAGTCGTCTCCAGATGCTCCAACAGCAACGTGCGAATATGAACCTAGACTGAAAGAGTCTGTGCCCCATCTAGTACAAACACTCTGTAGAGGATCAGGTACCTCAACTCCCTGTGGTTCATAGATACCTGCAACATACAAGCTTCACTTTTTAGACAGAAACCATTTTTGAGCAGTTAAATTCATTGGTACAATATGAATGAACACTACACATTTCAGTGCAATTGCCTATGTGAACGGAACTAAGAATCTGTTCTAGTAATCAGTTGCGAGAGGTATTGAATACCTTATATACTCTGTTACTCCCTCCGTTTGGAAATACTTGTCGGAAAAATGAATGTATCTAGATGTATTTTAGTTCTAGATACATCCATTTTGGCGACAAGTATTTCCGAACGGAGGGAGTACTATATAGCAAAAATGTAAAATTTGATGATAGAAACTATCACATTGAAGCCTTACCTCTTAGTATCTGAAGAACTGAGCTGACAGCGTCAGTTGGAGGCGTGGTTTCAAAGTTGTGGGCAGCCTCACCAGCAACCAAAGCCATCAACAATGGACCACCAGCCACTGTTGCATAGCTATAGAACAGAAAGAATTCCCCTCGACGACTTGGATTTTCAGTCAGATGTCCAAAGGTATCAAGGTCGGTGCTCCAAAAAACATGAGGAAACAACATCGCGACCTTGTTTAACAACCCAAAGCCTAGTTTCTTGATACTATCAAGCTTCCTTTGTGGCAGCTCAGGTACAAACTTGATACCCCCATTTTTCAGAACCCCAAGTGGCACAGTGCACAGCGCCATGTCCCCTTCATACACCTGACCACCATTGACAACCACCTGCACGCCATCCCCTCCATACCGTATAGTGTGCACTGTCCTCTCGTAAACAATGGGCACATTCTCTGCCAGGGCCTGTACAAGCCTTCCATTGCCACCAGGCAAGAAGCAGTGATCCCCACCCATGTCATACGGATCGTCCTGGTCCCAGAATGCAAAGCTAAGCCTTGAAGATAATCCTGCATTGGCGTACTCCAGATTTGCTATATGCCAATTGAACAAGTTTATCTCCTCCTCTGAGGAGATACCCCCATCAGACTGCCGTAATGTCTCGAGCGCCGCCCCAAGAGAGATATCCATCGCCACATCCCCCATGGCTGCCCGCAGGTGGCTGGCATTATCAAGAAACTTGTTATATGTTCCCTCCACTTCCTTATCCACCTCCGGATCAACTGGCGACCCATCCGGCCGATACAGTGGGCACTTGTCTCTGATCTTATGCATCGGCAAGCCGAGCTGCTTAGCCACAACACCGAGAGGGTTCCCAAATGTGCCGGTAAGCACGCTGCCACCGAGGTCAGCAGCAGCTGAGTGCCCACCACCCTCCATCTTCTTCGTGTACACGCGGCCACCGCACCTCTTGCGTCCCTCCAATACAATCACTTTAAAGCCGGACGCCAGCAAGTGCCGTGCCGCGGCGAGCCCAGCAAGGCCAGCGCCGACAACGATGACAGTGTTGGGCCTGGTGGGCTCCTTGGGGAGGCGCTCCTTGATGGCGGGGGCGACGCCGAAGTTGACGTGGCCGTGGGAGACGAGGAAGTTGTAGGCGGAGGTGAGGAGGTGCTCGCAGTGGGGCGGGATGAGCGAGGCGAAGGGCTCCTTGGCGAGCCATGAGTTGAAGGTCTCGCGCCACCTGGTGAGGAGGTGGTTGCGGATGAGGATGTAGTTGACCTGCTCGATGCCGCCCACGTCCGAGACCACCCCCGCCTCGATCTCCTCGTCGGTGAGGGAATCCGCCGGGAACCCGGCGGTGAGCGCGGTGACGGCCTCCGCTGTCGGCTCCCGGTTGATCACTATGATGTCGTCCGCGGCGGAGGGGGGAACTGGCGGGTGGGGAGCAGGGGAGGCGGCGGAGGGGACTTTGCGGCGGAACCCGGTGCGCTTGCGCTTGCTGGGGCTGGGAAGGGCGGGGATGTGGAGGGCGAGGGTGGGGGCGGGTACCGGGGGCGGGGTAGGGTTAGGGTTAGGGTTTGCGGGAAGGGAGGCGAGGGGAAGGAGGGTGCTGGGCTGCTGCTGGTCGGACATTATCGCCGGCGGCGGCGGCGAGAGCGGCTCCGCCTGCTCGATAAATCTGGGGTTTACACGGGGGCCGTGCAAGGCCGAGCCATGGGCGGCTGTGTGCATCTGTGAGGTGGAAGACGGCAAAGCAGCCAATTTACGCCTTCGAGTGTAGGATACGTAAAGCAGGGCGGTTTGTGAATTACCATCTTCAGTGACGCGGTCATACGGAAATTGACAATCACTTCACAGAAAGCAGAGTTCCTCATCACATTATTCAGCGTCTTCAAAAGAAAAATCACATTATTCAGGAACTAGTGTACAAGGTTTCTGATCACACCATTCTACAGCGATTTTTTCAGAACAAGAACTGGCCTGGGAAAGTACAAAGGATGATCAACCATGCTTGGTTGCAGAAACTAAATTTGTTACTTCAGAATGCTTCGAAGAACAATCCATACTGACGGAAAATATGTGCACACGTACCGCTTTACCATCGAACACCACGCGCTTCGTCTTCAATCGAATCGTAAGATATACACGGACACCATGTTGATCCCAAAACAAGGGCCAGGTGATGATGAAACATGACACTGGGAAATCTGAAGTGGCACTTCACAAACTGCGCTCGGGCTTACATTGCAGCAGTACTCCTGTTGGCAGCAGCATGGCCTCTCCTTAACATTATGACTTCACTGCTATTAGTATGGGATGGCTTCTCATGGTCTAAACCATATGCATCCGAGAAGGGGTCCATGAAAACGCCGACGAATGCAATCAGTGGGTCTGCACGTGCACTGTCGACACATAGCTTCAGGTACCGGGCTTCGACGGCAGGGAACCGGAGCAGCCTCTTGTACCCAATTGTCGTGCCTTCAAGAATTGTTTGCCACAGTCCACCCAGTAGGACATCCACATGGAACTCGATCACACGCTGGCCCATCTGGATAGGCTCCTGGAGCTGGAGCAAGTTGAAGGAAGTGGATCGCCCGAGGTCGAAGAGCATTTCCCAGCTTGTCTGCCCTTCCTGTGGTGCCCAGTAGGAGTATATGCTATCTCGGAGGGCGCTGGAGGGTGCAAACTGCAGGTTCTCCAACCCACCACGCACACTGCTTGCTGTGACAGTCGCGTTGGCAGCAAAGTTGTGAGAGAAAATTGTCTGTCGGATCTCGGTGAATTCCTGAAGGACTTGCATATCTTCGTCGGAAATAAGCCCGGATGAATTGGGAGGAACATTCAATATGAGGAGACAATTTCTACCAACTGATTTGTAGTATATGTCAAGCAGGGTTACAGCACTTTTTGGTTTCTCTGAGGCATGCCAGAACCATCCTGGCCTGATGGAAACATCACATTCTGCAGGAACCCATTCTTCACCAAATTGATCCCCACTTTGTGAGTATCTGGCAATAAAGTTGGCATGCCAGTCAGTAGACTAATTGTTTCTTAAAAGCAATATGCTTGTCAATGACAAGCGAACTCCACTTTCAGTAAACATCCCTCAAAATCAGAACACTGCAGGTTGTACAATTATGAGATGAGATGTCAATGCCAATACGCCATAGAGGCATAGTCTAAAAGTATATGAACCAACTACAGATTATTTCATGCCAATCATTTTCATGGCTGTCGTTGCTACACATAAGTAAAGGAATCAAGTCCACTAGTCCAATTTTTGGTTTAACAAGGGATTTTAACTTTGGAATCTGAATATGAATGAAATTTCATAGTTTGTAGCCATTCTTATAGCTCATTTCATTCTGAGGCAACCCAGTACGTAAATCACATCCCAAAACATGCTGTCTTGATTATGTTTTCTACTAAAGGAGGCACTGTAGTGGGTATTTTTCGGTCCATACATCCATTACCAAATTCTGCTAAATAATAGCACCCTAATTAAGTACTTTCAACCGCCTGATGCCATGAATGAAGCTTACCTTCGAAGTGAAGATAGCTGCAGTATTTATTTAGATCAAGTATTATCATTAGCTGTCTGTTTAGAGGTTATAGTTAGGTAGTACTTTGGAAGGACAATAGTTCCTCAAGATATGCTATCATTACAGTAGTTGGAAGCATCGGTACAAATGTAGTACTGTACTGGGAATGAAAGTTTAACGGTCCGTTCTCATGCATCTTCCAGTAAAGCTATGCAGCATCAGCTGTCTTCCAAATCAATAATTGCACTACAGTACTAATTTTTTCCTCATGCGAAACAGAGAAAAAAAATGGAAGCACGGTTATGTTAAATTATATTTGTCTCCTACTAAATGGGAAGATTATACATACCTTAATTTTTCTACAACTAAGGCATTTCGGCAGTTTGTCAAGAATCCGGAATCCACACAAGAAAAGCTATTGAAATTCCAAGTCTACCTATGGCTAAAGGTCTCATCCATGCTAGGATCTCAACAGAAGTACGTGACATAACCTCTGTGATTGTAAGCTGGGAGGTAAGATCTAATGCAGGGTAGGATTTTTGACAAACACTCCAAATTTTTATATACAACCAAATACAATATAATTGTACATAATCCTTCTTTATTCTAAAACTAACGCCTAATGTAGAATCCACGTTAAGCCATGTCACCCTAAAAAGAACAGTTCATTAGATCTTGGTAGTAAAAGATGTCTCGTCGTGGAAAGACATGTCTCTTGGTGAAAATACTTCTTTACATGAAAAGACATACTGTAAAAGAATAAAAAGAAGAACAATAATTTATAGATTAACACATTACAAAATTCAATTTATAACTTCCCAAAAAATGCAACCATCGAGCCTTATTTGTGCTAGAAAACTATATACTACAATGTAACATTTCAATTTATTTATGCATTTCAAGGATGTTTATACTTTTTTAGCAATATGATGTTTATACTTTGCAGCTCTATCCTTAACAGACTACAAATTTTATATGTAAATGTTTTAAAATAGACTACCTAAAATATATAATAATAACCGCACTAAAGCATGGGCTTTACACTAATTAACAATAGTTATCACACCTTTTCCAATTAAGCAGGACTAAATCACTTACTCAGGAATGATATGTCCAATTGTCACAACAGTCTTGTTGAAAGGAGACCAGCAAGTACGGCCCGCAATCCCCGCCTCGTCTCCTACCCATCTAGTATCTGGTCCAGCATCTGAGAAGATAACCACCCTTCGCTGGAGCTGATGGATAAGCGCAAACCAGGCATCAAACATGTAATCCATGTACATGTCGTCGCCCTTTGCACCATCAAGCCAAACTTCCTCCACATCTCCATACCTGAACATATAAAAGGAAGAATTTATAGACTGCTTACAAACAGCTTAAGCACCAAGTCCACCACAAAACATAGGCAAAACATATGGGTACAATCCACACGCTCCACAATCCAGGTACCAAATGTACCACTGTTGATTATGTGTAATCAACCGAGTTCAAAGTAATGCATGAAGCAACATACTAGAAGCATATGCACAAAATGTTAATATCATCATAGAGATAAATTGCAGTAATTTTCACCAAGGAAACACCACAAGGGCCAAACTTCATGTTTACAATCGAGCAGAACAATAAACACTGATCCAAGATCGTAATCCTGTAATGCTGTAAGAACAGATACTACGGTTTTCTGCAAAGGTCAAGAAGGAAGCCTTTTTTTTTTGAATTTTCACTCCAAAATCACATCTTCAACGACCTGCATTCTAAACAGTGAAAAAAAAGCGCCCCATAGCGTCGCTAATAGCAAGCTATAGTGTTTTGAGGAATGCCTTGCTAAATAAATCTGTGTATAATGTCTCGCTAATAAGCACGCTATAGCATGCTAATAGCATATTTTAAGGGCCACACAATTTGGTCCTAGCACGCTATTTTTTACATTGATTCTAAATTCAGTAGTTCTCCTAAAAAATTGCAAATAAAAGATGGAGCAGCAATAACATTGTAGTAACTCGGATCACACAGATTGACACACCTGGTGAGCAATTCCGTCATTTGGCCCATGTAGTGCTCATTGTACGCGACCGTGTCGCCGTACACCGGCTCGTGGCGGTCCCACGGCGACAGGTACAGCCCCAGCCCGATCCCCTCCGCGCGCGCGGCGGCCGAGAGCTCGCCGACGACGTCCCCCGCCCCACCCCGCCACGGCGAGGCGGCCACCGAGTAGTCCGTCAGCGCCGACGGCCAGAGGCAGAACCCGTCGTGGTGCTTGGCCGTGAGCACCACGCGGCCGAACCCTCCCTCCGCCGCGACGCGCGCCCATTGGCCGGCGTCGAGCGCGGACGGCGCGAACACGGCGGGGTCGGCGTGACCGGAGCCCCACTCGGAGTCCGTGAAGGTGTTGGGCCCGAAGTGGATGAAGAGGGCCATCTCGGAGAGCTGCCACTGGAGCTGCGCGTAGGAAGGGACGGGCAGAATCGGGAGAGGCGGCGGTGTCGCCGTTGCTGCGACGGCGGCGGCGCCATGGCCGCACAGGAGTAGGTGGAGGTGAACAAGTAACAAAGCGATGGTGGTTGACATTTGGGAGAGAAGAGATTGTTCAGCGTGTGACCACGGTTGACTGATAAAGCCTACCAAGTGAACTTTATGCGAATTTTGCCACCTTCTCTGAGTCACCGCTAGGCCACCGAAAAGATTTTTATGTCAAATTAGCACATATGCCCGTGCATTGCAAGGGGAGTAAAAGTTAACATGTACATCAGTGTGGCATGATAGCAATCAGATTCACGACAGGGAGACGCACATCAAATTCTAACAGACATATCAGTCAACCATTAATCACGCAACAACCCTTAACACCGATGCTAAGGATCAATTAGTTCTCCTTATAGTCCTAGCATCTACACTTAGTTAGCTTTACACCTCTATGCATCCAACTTATAGCAACACTGATTGACCTCGCTAGAACACGCGTCCGGCTTGCAGCAATAGCGGTCATCCTCGTTGTGTCCATGTGGCCGTCTTTGCTACGTTGTCTGTGTTACCTGTTGTCCTGGCAGCGTTTATGTAATACAACGGTCCAACTTCCCAATAGAAGGAACAATTCCTCGTTTATTCTCCATCTGCAACTTTCTGAGTGCACAGTGGCCCAGTGCCTAAATGCTGATCCCTCCTCTTTCTTTAGAAGGAGATTGAACAGTGAGCTTAGTGCTCAATGGGTGAATGTGAGTAAAATGGCTAGAGAGGCTTGTGTCTCAGAGGCCTCCGATGTGATTAGATGGGGCATGGGAGGGAAATCTTCTTTTACTACTAAATCAGTTTACTCTTTCCTAGAAAGAAACATTGCTGGATGCGATTATAGATGGATCTAGAATGCCAGAATACCTCTTAAGATCCAAATATTTTTGTGGCAGCTGTTTTAAGACGCTGTCCTAACGAGAGATGTGATGAAGCATCGAGGGTGGAAGGGAAATCCTAAATGTTCTTTTTGTGGTGGGCGAGAGACTGCTCAACACTTATTCTTTACATGCCCTGTTGCCAGGGTGACCTGGAGGACGGTGGCATGCATGTTTGGTACTGCACTGTGTCCCGATAACATTTGGCAAGCTTACGCATGGTGCTATACGTTCTTCCCTGGTGGGGAAATTTTTGTTGGAAATATGCCCTAGAGGCAATAATAAAAGGATTATTATTATATTTCCTTGTTCATGGTAATTGTCTTTTATTCATGCTATAATTGTGTTATCCGGAAATCGTAATACATGTGTGAATAATAGACACCAATATGTCCCTAGTAAGCCTCTAATTGACTAGCTCGTTGATCAACAGATAGTCATGGTTTCCTGACTATGGACATTGGATGTCATTGATAACGAGATCACATCATTAGGAGAATGATGTGATGGACAAGACCCAATCCTAAACATAGCACAAGATCGTATAGTTCGTTTGCTAGAGTTTTACAATGTCAAGTATCCTTTCCTTAGACCATGAGATCGTGTAACTCCCGGATACCGCAGGAGTGCTTTGGGTATACCAAACGTCACAACGTAACTGGGTGACCATAAAGGTATACTACGGGTATCTCCGAAAGTGTCTGTTGGGTTGACACGGATCAAGACTGGGATTGGTCACTCCGTATGACGGAGAGGTATCACTGGGCCCACTCGGTAATGCATCATCATTATGAGCTCAAAGTGACCAAGTGTCTGGTCATGGGATCATGCATTACGGTACGAGTAAAGTGACTTACCGGTAACGAGGTTGAACGAGGTATTGGGATACCGACGATCGAATCTCGGGCAAGTAACATACCGATTAACAAAGGGAATTGTATACGGGGTTGCTTGAATCCTCGACATCGTGGTTCATCCGATGAGATCATCGAGGAGCATGTGGGAGCCAACATGGGTATCCAGATCCCGCTGTTGGTTATTGACCGGAGAGCGATCTCGGTCATGTCTACATGTCTCCCGAACCCGTAGGGTCTACACACTTAAGGTTCGGTGACGCTAGGGTTATAGGGATATGTATATGCAGTAACCCGAATGTTGCTCGGAGTCCCGAATGAGATCCCGGACGTCACGAGGAGTTCCGGAATGGTCCGACGGTAAAGAATTATATATAGGAAGTGCTATTTTGTGAAGGAAATATGCCCTAGAGGCAATAATAAAGTTATTATTTATTTCCTTATATCATGATAAATGTTTATTATTCATGCTAGAATTGTATTAACCGGAAACATAATACATGTGTGAATACATAGACAAACAGAGTGTCACTAGTATGCCTCTACTTGACTAGCTCGTTAATCAAAGATGGTTATGTTTCCTAACCATGAACAAAGAGTTGTTATTTGATTAATGGGATCACATCATTAGGTGAATGATCTGATTGACATGACCCATTCCATTAGCTTAGCACCCGATCGTTTAGTATGTTGCTATTGCTTTCTTCATGACTTATACATGTTCCTATGACTATGAGATTATGCAACTCCCGTTTGTCGGAGGAACACTTTGTGTGCTGCCAAACGTCACAACGTAAATGGGTGATTATAAAGGTGCTCTACAAGTGTCTCCAAAGGTAGATGTTGGGTTGGCGTATTTCGAGATTAGGATTTGTCACTCCGATTGTCGGAGAGGTATCTCTGGGCCCTCTCGGTAATGCACATCACATAAGCCTTGCAAGCATTACAACTAATATGTTAGTTGTGAGATGATGTATTACGAAACGAGTAAAGAGACTTGCCGGTAACGAGATTGAACTAGGTATTGGATACCGACGATCGAATCTCGGGCAAGTAACATACCGATGACAAAGGGAACAACGTATGTTGTTATGCGGTCTGACCGATAAAGATCTTCGTAGAATATGTAGGAGCCAATATGGGCATCCAGGTCCCGCTATTGGTTATTGACCGGAGACGTGTCTCGGTCATGTCTACATTGTTCTCGAACCGTAGGGCCCGCACGCTTAAAGTTACGATGACAGTTGTTATGAGTTTTATACATTTTGATGTACCGAAGTTAGTTCGGAGTCCCGGATGTGATCACGGACATGACGAGGAGTCTCGAAATGGTCGAGACATAAAGATTGATATATTCGATGACTATATTCGGACACCGGAAGCGTTCCGGGAAGTTTCGGATAAAACCGGAGCACCGGGGGGTTACCGGAACCCCCCGGGGGGTTAATGGGCCTCATGGGCCTAAAGTGGAGAAGAGGAAGGGGCTGCCAGGGTAGGCCGCGCGCCCCCTCTCCCCCTAGTCCGAATTGGACAAGGAGGGAGGGGCGGCGCCCCCCCTTTCCTTCTCTCCCCCCCTCTCTCCTACTTGGACAAGGAAAAGGGAGGGGAGTCCTACTCCCGGTAGGAGTAGGACTCCTCCTGCGCGCCTCCTCTAGGCCGGCCGCACCCCCCCCTTAGATCCTTTATATACGAAGGCAGGGGGGCACCCTAGAAAACACAAGTTGATCTTCGTGATCGTTCCTTAGCCGTGTGCGGTGCCCCCCTCCACCATATTCCACCTCGGTCATATCATTGTAGTGTTTAGGCGAAGCCCTGCGTCGGTGAAACATCATCATCGTCACCACGCCATCGTGCTGATGGAACTCATCCCCGAAGCTTTGCTGGATCGGAGCCCGGGGAGCGTCATCGAGCTGTACGTGTGCTAAGAACTCGGAGGTGCCGGAGTAACGGTGCTTGGATCGGTCGGATTGGGAAGACGTACGACTACTTCCTCTATGTTGTGTCAACGCTTCCGTTGCGATCTACAAGGGTACGTAGATCATACTCTCCCCTCTCGTTGCTATGCATCACCATGATCTTGCGTGTGCGTAGGAAATTTTTTGAAATTACTACGTTCCCCAACAGTGGTATCAGAGCCTAGGTTTTATATGTTGATGTTATATGCACGAGTAGAACACAAGTGAGTTGTGGGTGATATAAGTCATACTGCTTACCAGCATGTCATACTTTGGTTAGGTGGTATTGTTGGACGAGGCGACCCGGACCGACATTACGCGTACGCTTACGCAAGACCGGTTCTCCCGACGTGCTTTGCACATAGGTGGCTTGCGGGCAACAGTCTCCAACTTTAGTTGAACCGAGTGTGGCTACGCCCGGTCCTTGCGAAGGTTAAAACAGCACCAACTTAACAAACTATCATTGTGGTTTTGATGCGTAGGTAAGATTGGTTCTTGCTTAAGCCCGTAGCAGCCACGTAAAACTTGCAACAACAAAGTAGAGGACGTCTAACTTGTTTTTGCAGGGCATGTTGTGATGTGATATGGTCAAGACATGATGCTAAATTTTATTGTATGAGATGATCATGTTTTGTAACCGAGTTATCGACAACTGGCAGGAGCCATATGGTTGTCGCTTTATTGTATGCAATGCAATCGCGATGTAATGCTTTACTTTATCACTAAGCGGTAGCGATAGTCGTGGAAGCATAAGATTGGTGAGACGACAACGATGCTACGGTGGAGATCAAGGTGTCACGCCGGTGACGATGGTGATCACGACGGTGCTTCGAAGATGGAGATCACAAGCACAAGATGATGATGGCCATATCATATCACTTATATTGATTGCATGTGATGTTTATCCTTTATGCATCTTATCTTGCTTTGTTTGATGGTAGCATTATAAGATGATCTCTCACTAATTATCAAGAAGTGTTCTCCCTGAGTATGCACCGTTGTGAAAGTTCTTCGTGCTGAGACACCACGTGATGATCGGGTGTGATAGGCTCTACGTTCAAATACAACGGGTGCAAAACAGTTGCGCACGCGGAATACTCAGGTTATACTTGACGAGCCAAGCATATACAGATATGGCCTCGGAACACGGAGACCGAAAGGTCGAGGTGAATCATATAGTAGATATGATCAACATAGTAATGTTCACCGATGAAACTACTCCATCTCACGTGATGATCGGACATGGTTTAGTTGATTTGGATCACGTGATCACTTAGAAGATTAGAGGGATGTCTATCTAAGTGGGAGTTCTTAAATAATATGATTAATTAAACTTAAATTTATCATGAACTTAGTCCCTGATAGTATCTTGCTTGTTTATGTTGATTGTAGATAGATGGCTCGTGTTGTTGTTCCGTTGAATTTTAATGCGTTCCTTGAGAAAGCAAAGTTGAAAGATGATGGTAGCAATTACACGGACTGGGTCCGTAACTTGAGGATTATCCTCATTGCTGCACAGAAGAATTACATCCTGGAAGCGCCGCTGGGTGCCAGGCCTGCTGCTGGAGGAACACCAGATGTTATGAACGTCTGGCAGAGCAAAACTAATGACTACTCGATAGTTCAGTGTGCCATGCTTTACGGCTTAGAATCGGGACTTCAACGACGTTCTGAACGTCATGGAGCATATGAGATGTTCCAAGAGTTGAAGTTAATATTTCAAGCAAATGCCCGGATTGAGAGATATGAAGTCTCCAATAAGTTCTATAGCTACAAGATGGAGGAGAACAGTTTTGTCAGTGAGCATATACTCAAAATGTCTGGGTATAATAATCACTTGATTCAATTGGGAGTTAATCTTCCAGATGATTGCGTCATTGACAGAATTCTCCAATCACTGCCACCAAGCTACAAGAGCTTCGTGATGAACTATAATATGCAAGGGATGAATAAGACTATTCCCGAGCTCTTCGCGATGCTCAAAGCTGCGGAGGTAGAAATCAAAAAGGAGCATCAAGTGTTGATGGTCAACAAGACCACTAGTTTCAAGAAAAAGGGCAAAGGGAAGAAGAAGGGGAACTTCAAGAAGAACGGCAAGCAAGTTGCTGCTCAAGAGAAGAAACCCAAGTCTGGACCTAAGCCTGAAACTGAGTGCTTCTACTGCAAGCAGACTGGTCACTAGAAGCGGAACTGCCCCAAGTATTTGGCGGATAAGAAGGATGGCAAGGTGAACAAAGGTATATGCGATATACATGTTATTGATGTGTACCTTACTAATGCTCGCAGTAGCACCTGGGTATTTGATACCGGTTCTGTTGCTAATATTTGCAACTCGAAACAGGGACTATGAATTAAGCGAAGATCGGCTAAGGACGAGGTGACGATGCGCGTGGGAAACGGTTCCAAAGTCGATGTGATCGCGGTCGGCACGCTACCTCTACATCTACCTTCGGGATTAGTATTAGACCTAAATAATTGTTATTTGGTGCTAGCGTTGAGCATGAACATTATATCTGGATCTTGTTTAATGCGAGACGGTTATTCATTTAAATCAGAGAATAATGGTTGTTCTATTTATATGAGTAATATCTTTTATGGTCATGCACCCTTGTAGAGTGGTCTATTCTTATTGGATCTCGATAGTAGTAATACACATATTCATAGTGTTGAAGCCAAAAGATGCAGAGTTGATAATGATAGTGCAACTTATTTGTGGCACTGCCGTTTAGGTCATATCGATGTAAAGCGCATGAAGAAACTCCATGCTGATGGACTTTTGGAACCACTTGATTATGAATCACTTGGTACTTGTGAACCGTGCCTCATGGGCAAGATGACTAAAACACCGTTCTCCGGTACGATGGAGAGAGCAACAAATTTGTTGGAAATCATACATACAGATGTATGTGGTCCGATGAATATTGAGGCTCGTGGCGGATATCGTTATTTTCTCACCTTCACAGATGACTTAAGCAGATATGAGTATATCTACTTAATGAAACATAAGTCTGAAACGTTTGAAAAGTTCAAAGAATTTCAGAGTGAAGTTGAAAATCATCGTAACAAGAAAATAAAGTTTCTACGATCTGATCGTGGAGGAGAATATTTGAGTTACGAGTTTGGTGTACATTTGAAAATTGTGGAATAGTTTCGCAACTCACGCCACCCGGAACACCACAGCGTAATGGTGTGTCCGAACGTCGTAATCGTACTTTATTGGATATGGTGCGATCTATGATGTCTCTTACTGATTTACCGCTATCGTTTTGGGGATACGCTCTAGAGACGGCCGCATTCACGTTAAATAGGGCACCATCAAAATCCATTGAGACGACGCCTTATAAACTGTGGTTTGGCAAGAAACCAAAGTTGTCGTTTCTGAAAGTTTGGGGCTGCGATGCTTATGTGAAAAAGCTTCAACCTGATAAGCTCGGACCCAAATCGGAGAAATATGTCTTCATAGGATATACAAAGGAAACTATTGGATACACCTTCTATCACAGATCCGAAGGAAGGACTTTTGTTGCTAAATTCGGAAACTTTCTAGAGAAGGAGTTTCTCTTGAAAGAAGTGAGTGGGAGGAAAGTAGAACTTGACGAGGTAACTGTACCTACTCCCTTATTGGAAAGTAGTGCATCACAGAAAACTGTTTCAGTGACACCTACACCAGTTAGTGAGGAAGCTAATGATGATGATCATGAAACTTCAGAACAAGATACTGCTGAACCTCGTAGATCAACCAGAGTGAGATCCGCGCCAGAGTGGTACGGTAATCCTGTTCTGGAAGTCATGCTACTAGATCATGATGAACCTACGAACTATGAAGAAGCGATGGTGAGCCCAGATTCCACAAAATGGCTTGAAGCCATGAAATCTGAGATGGGATCCATGTATGAGAACAAAGTATGGACTTTGGTTGACTTGCCCGATGATCGGCAAGCAATTGAGAATAAATGGATCTTCAAGAAGAAGACTGACGCTGACGGTAATATTACTGTCTACAAAGCTCAACTTGTCGCAAAAGGTTTTTGGCAAGTTCAAGGGATTGACTACGATGAGACCTTCTCACCCGTAGCGATGCTTAAGTCTGTCCGAATCATGTTAGCAATTGCCGCATTTTATGATTATGAAATTTGGCAGATGGATGTCAAAACTGCATTCCTGAATGGATTTCTGGAAGAAGAGTTGTATATGATGCAACCAGAAGGTTTTGTCGATCCAAAGGGAGCTAACAAAGTGTGCAAGCTCCAGCGATCCATTTATGGACTGGTGCAAGCCTCTCGGAGTTGGAATAAACGCTTTGATAGTGTGATCAAAGCATTTGGTTTTATACAGACTTTTGGAGAAGCCTGTATTTACAAGAAAGTGAGTGGGAGCTCTGTAGCATTTTTGATATTATATGTGGATGACATATTACTGATTGGAAATGATATAGAATTTCTGGATAGCATAAAGGGATACTTGAATAAGAGTTTTTCAATGAAAGACCTCGGTGAAGCTGCTTACATATTAGGAATAAAGATCTATAGAGATAGATCAAGACGCTTAATTGGACTTTCACAAAGCACATACCTTGACAAGATTTTGAAGAAGTTCAAAATGGATCAAGCAAAGAAAGGATTCTTGCCTGTATTGCAAGGTGTGAAGTTGAGTAAGACTCAATGCCCGACCACTGCAGAAGATAGAGAGAAAATGAAAGATGTTCCCTATGCTTTAGCCATAGGCTCTATCATGTATGCAATGCCGTGTACCAGACCTGATGTGTGCCTTGCTATAAGTTTAGCAGGGAGGTACCAAAGTAATCCAGGAGTGGATCACTGGACAGCGGTCAAGAACATCCTGAAGTACCTGAAAAGGACTAAGGATATGTTTCTCGTATATGGAGGTGACAAAGAGCTCATCGTAAACGGTTACGTTGATGCAAGCTTTGACACTGATCCGGACGATTCTAAATCGCAAACCGGATACGTGTTTACATTAAACGGTGGAGCCGTCAGTTGGTGCAGTTCTAAACAAAGCGTCGTAACAGGATCTACATGTGAAGCGGAGTACATAGATGCTTCGGAAGCAGTAAATGAAGGAGTCTGGATGAAGGAGTTTATATCCGATCTAGGTGTCATACCTAGTGCATCGGGTCCAATGAAAATCTTTTGTGACAATACTGGTGCAATTGCCTTGGCAAAGGAATCCAGATTTCACAAGAGAACCAAGCACATCAAGAGACGCTTCAATTCCATCCGGGATCTAGTCCAGGTGGGAGACATAGAGATTTGCAAGATACATACGGATCTGAATATTGCAGACCCGCTGACTAAGCCTCTTCCACGAGCAAAACATGATCAGCACCAAGGCTCCATGGGTGTTAGAATCATTACTGTGTAATCTAGATTATTGACTCTAGTGCAAGTGGGAGACTGAAGGAAATATGCCCTAGAGGCAATAATAAAATTATTATTTATTTCCTTATATCATGATAAATGTTTATTATTCATGCTAGAATTGTATTAACCGGAAACATAATACATGTGTGAATACATAGACAAACAAAGTGTCACTAGTATGCCTCTACTTGACTAGCTCGTTAATCAAAGATGGTTATGTTTCCTAACCATGAACAAAGAGTTGTTATTTGATTAATGGGATCACATCATTAGGTGAATGATCTGATTGACATGACCCATTCCATTAGCTTAGCACCCGATCGTTTAGTATGTTGCTATTGCTTTCTTCATGACTTATACATGTTCCTATGACTATGAGATTATGCAACTCCCGTTTGCCGGAAGAACACTTTGTGTGCTACCAAACGTCACAACGTAAATGGGTGATTATAAAGGTGCTCTACAGGTGTCTCCAAAGATAGATGTTGGGTTGGCGTATTTCGAGATTAGGATTTGTCACTCCGATTGTCGGAGAGGTATCTCTGGGCCCTCTCGGTAATGCACATCACATAAGCCTTGCAAGCATTACAACTAATATGTTAGTTGTGAGATGATGTATTACGGAGCGAGTAAAGAGACTTGCCGGTAACGAGATTGAACTAGGTATTGGATACCGATGATCGAATCTCGGGCAAGTAACATATCGATGACAAAGGGAACAACGTATGTTGTTATGCGGTCTGACCGATAAAGATCTTCGTAGAATATGTAGGAGCCAATATGGGCATCCAGGTCCCGCTATTGGTTATTGACCGGAGACGTGTCTCAGTCATGTCTACATTGTTCTCGAACCGTAGGGTCCGCACGCTTAAAGTTACGATGACAGTTGTTATGAGTTTTATACATTTTGATGTACCGAAGTTAGTTCGGAGTCCCAGATGTGATCACGGACATGACGAGGAGTCTCGAAATGGTCGAGACATAAAGATTGATATATTGGATGACTATATTCGGACACCGGAAGCGTTCCGGGAAGTTTCGGATAAAACCGGAGCACCGGGGGGTTACCGGAACCCCCCGGGGGGTTAATGGGCCTCATGGGCCTAAAGTCGAGAAGAGGAAGGGGCTGCCAGGGCAGGCCGCACCCCCCTCTCCCCCTAGTCCGAATTGGACAAGGAGGAAGGGGCGGCGCCCCCCCCTTTCCTTCTCTCCCCCCTCTCTCCTACTTGGACAAGGAAAAGGGAGGGGAGTCCTACTCCCGGTAGGAGTAGGACTCCTCCTGCGCGCCTCCTCTAGGCCGGCCGCACCCCCCCTTGGATCCTTTATATACGGAAGCAGGGGGCACCCTAGAAAACACAAGTTGATCTTCGTGATCGTTCCTTAGCCGTGTGCGGTGCCCCCCTCCACCATATTCCACCTCGGTCATATCGTTGTAGTGCTTAGGCGAAGCCCTGCGTCGGTGGAACATCATCATCATCACCACGCTGTCGTGCTGACGGAACTCATCCCCGAAGCTTTGCTGGATCGGAGCCCGGGGAGCATCATCGAGCTGTACGTGTGCTAAGAACTCGGAGGTGCCGGAGTAACGGTGCTTGGATCGGTCGGATCGGGAAGACGTACGACTACTTCCTCTACGTTGTGTCAACGCTTCCGTTGCGATCTACAAGGGTACGTAGATCATACTCTCCCCTCTCATTGCTACGCATCACCATGATCTTGCGTGTGCGTAGGAATTTTTTTGAAATTACTATGCTCCCCAACATTTCGGCCATCGGGACAAGTTTCGGGGTCACCGGTATTGTACCGGGACCACCGGAAGGGTCCCGGGGGTCCACCGGGTGGGGCCACCTATCCCGAAGGGCCCCATGAGCTTAAGTGGGAAGGGATTCAGCCCAAAGTGGGCTGGGGCGCCACTTCCCTAGGGCCCATGCGCCTAGGGTGGGGGAAACCCTAAAGGGGGCGCCCCCTTGCTTGGGGGGCAAGCCCCCCACCCCTTGGCCACCGCCCCCCTAGGAGATTGCATCTCCTAGGGCCGGCGCCCCTCTAGGCCCCCTATATATAGTGGGGGGGAGGGAGGGTCTCTTACCTTTGCCTTTGGTGCCTCCCTCTCCCTCTCCAACACCCCCTCCTCCTCCATAGAGCTCGGCGAAGCCCTGACGGAGTACTGCAGCTCCACCACCACCACGCCGTCGTGCTGCTGCTGGAGCCATTTTCCTCAACCTCTCCTTCCCCCTTGCTGGATCAAGAAGAAGGAGACGTTACGCTGACCGTACGTGTGTTGAACGCGGAGGTGCCGTCCGTTCGGCGCTAGGATCTCCGGTGATTTGGATCACGTCGAGTACGACTTCCTCATCCCCGTTCTTTGAACGCTTCCACGCGTGATGTACAAAGGTATGTAGATGCAATCCAATCACTCGTTGCTAGATGAACTCATAGATGGATCTTGGTGAAACCGTAGGAAAATTTTTGTTTTCTGCAACGTTCCCCAACAGTGGCATCATGAGCTAGGTCTATGTGTAGTTCTTCTTGCGCGAGTAGAACACAATTTGTTGTGGGCGTAGATGTTGTCAACTTTCTTGCCGCTACTAGTCTTATCTTGTTTCAACGGTATTGTGGGATGAAGTGGCCCGGACCAACCTTACACCTACGCTTACGTGAGACCGGTTCCACCGACTAACATGCACTAGTTGCATAAGGTGGCTGGCGGGTGTCTGTCTCTCCTACTTTAGTTGGAGCGGATTCGATGAAAAGGGTCCTTATGAAGGGTAAATAGAAGTTGACAAATCACGTTGTGGCTTTCACGTAGGTAAGAAAACGTTCTTGCTAGAACCCTATTGCAGCCACGTAAAACTTGCAACAACAATTAGAGGACGTCTAACTTGTTTTTGCAGCAAGTGTTTTGTGATGTGATATGGCCAAAGTTGTGATGAATGATGAATGATATATATGTGATGTATGAGATGTTCATGCTATTGTAATAGGAATCACGACTTGCATGTCGATGAGTATGACAACCGGCAGGAGCCATAGGAGTTGTCTTTATTTTTTGTATGACCTGCATGTCATTGAGAAACACCATGTAAATTACTTTACTTTATTGCTAAACGCGTTAGCCATAGTAGTAGAAGTAATAGTTGGCGAGCAACTTCATGGAGACACGATGATGGAGATCATGATGATGGAGATCATGGTGTCATGCCGGTGACAAGATGATCATGGAGCCCCAAGATGGAGATCAAAGGAGCTATGTGATATTGGCCATATCATGTCACTTTTATTATTTGATTGCATGTGATGTTTATCATGTTTTTGCATCTTGTTTACTTAGAACGACGGTAGTAAATAAGATGATCCCTCATAATAATTTCAAGAAAGTGTTCCCCCTAACTGTGCACCATTGCGTCAGTTTGTTGTTTCGAAGCACCACATGATGATCGGGTGTGATAGATTCTAACGTTCACATACAACGGGTGTAAGACAGATTTACACGTGCAAACACTTAGATTGACTTGACGAGCCTAGCATGTACAGACATGGCCTCGGAACACAGAAGACCGAAAGGTCGAGCATGATTCATATAGAAGATACGATCAACATGAAGATGTTCACTGATGTTGACTAGTCCGTCTCACGTGATGATCGGACACGGCCTAGTTAACTCGGATCATGTTATACTTAGATGATAGGAGGGATGTCTATCTAAGTGGGAGTTCATTGAATAATTTGATTAGATGAACTTAATTATCATGAACTTAGTCTAAAATATTTACAATATGTCTTGTAGATCAAATGGCCAACGTAGTCCTCAACTTCAACGCGTTCCTAGAGAAAACCAAGCTGAAAGATGATGGCAGCAACTACACGGACTGGGTCCGGAACCTAAGGATCATCCTCATAGCTGCCAAGAAAGATTATGTCCTACAAGCATCGCTGGGTGACGCACCTGTTCTCCCTGCAGAACAAGACGTTATGAACGCTTGGCAGGCACGTACCGATGATTACTCCCTCGTTCAGTGCGGCATGCTTTACAGCTTAGAGCCGGGGCTCCAAAAACGTTTTGAGAGACATGAAGCATATGAGATGTTCGAAGAGCTGAAAATGGTTTTCCAAGCTCATGCCCGGGTCGAGAGATATCAAGTCTCCGACAAGTTCTTCAGCTGTAAGATGGAGGAAAACAGTTCTGTCAGTGAGCACATACTCACTATGTCTGGGTTGCATAACCGCTTGACTCGGCTGGGAGTTAATCTCCCGAATGACGCGGTCATTGACAGAATCCTTCAGTCGCTTCCACCGAGCTACAAGAGCTTTGTGATGAACTTCAATATGCAGGGGACGGAAAAGACCATTCCTGAAGTATTTGCTATGCTGAAATCAGCAGAGGTAGAAGTCAAGAAGGAACATCAAGTGTTGATGGTCAATAAAACCACTAAGTTCAAGAAGGGCAAGGGTAAAAAGAACTTCAAGAAGGACGGCAAGGGAGTTGCCACGCCCGGCAAGCAAGCTGCCGGGAAGAAGCCAAAGAATGGACCCAAGCCCGAGACTGAGTGCTTTTCTTGCAAGGAAAGTGGTCACTGGAAGCGGAACTGCCCCAAATACTTAGCGGACAAGAAGGCCGGCAAAACGAAAGGTATATGTGATATACATGTAATTGATGTGTACCTTACCAGTACTCGTAGTAGCTCCTGGGTATTTGATACCGGTGCAGTTGCTCACATTTGTAACTCAAAGCAGGAGCTTCGGAATAAGCGGAGACTGGCGAAGGACGAGGTGACGATGCGCGTCGGGAATGGTTCCAAGGTCGATGTGATCGCTGTCGGCACGCTACCTCTATATTTACCTACGGGATTAGTTTTGAACCTCAATAATTGTTATTTAGTGCCAAGTTTGAGCATGAACATTGTATCAGGATCTCGTTTAATACGAGATGGCTACTCATTTAAATCCGAGAATAATGGTTGTTCTATTTATATGAGAGATATGTTTTATGGTCATGCTCCGATGGTGAATGGTTTATTCTTAATGAATCTCGAGCGTAATGCTACACATATTCATAGTGTGAGTACCAAAAGATGTAAGGTTGATAATGATAGTCCCACATACTTGTGGCACTGCCGCCTTGGTCACATAGGTGTCAAACGCATGAAGAAGCTCCATGCAGATGGACTTTTAGAGTCTCTTGATTACGAATCATTTGACATGTGCGAACCATGCCTCATGGGTAAAATGACCAAGACTCCGTTGAGGCTCGTGGTGGCTATCGTTATGTTCTCACCCTCACTGATGACTTGAGTAGATATGGGTATATCTACTTGATGAAACACAAGTCTGAGACCTTTGAAAAGTTCAAGGAATTTCAGAGTGAGGTTGAAAATCAACGTGACAGGAAAATCAAGTTCCTACGATCAGATCGTGGAGGAGAATACTTGAGTCACGAATTTGGCACACACTTAAGAAAATGTGGAATAGTTTCACAACTCACACCGCCTGGAATACCTCAGCGAAATGGTGTGTCCGAACGTCGTAATCGCACTCTATTAGATATGGTGCGATCTATGATGTCTCTTACCGATTTACCGCTATCTTTTTGGGGCTATGCTTTAGAGACTGCCGCATTCACTTTAAATAGGGCTCCGTCGAAATCCGTTGAGACGACACCGTATGAATTATGGTTTGGGAAGAAACCTAAGCTGTCGTTTCTAAAAGTTTGGGGATGCGATGCTTATGTCAAGAAACTTCAACCTGAAAAGCTCGAACCCAAGTCGGAAAAATGCGTCTTCATAGGATACCCTAAAGAAACTATTGGGTATACCTTCTACCTCAGATCCGAAGGCAAGATCTTTGTTGCCAAGAATGGATCCTTTCTAGAGAAAGAGTTTCTCTCGAAAGAAGTAAGTGGGAGGAAAGTAGAACTTGATGAAGTATTACCTCTTGAACCGGAAAAAGGCGCAACTCAAGAAAATGTTCATGAGGTTCCTGCACCGACTAGAGAGGAAGTTAATGATGATGATCAAGATACTTCTGATCAAGCTCCTACTGAAATTCTTAGGTCCACAAGGACACGTTCCGCACCAGAGTGGTACGGCAACCCTGTCTTGGAAATCATGTTGTTAGACAACGGTGAACCTTCGAACTATGAAGAAGCGATGGCGGGCCCGGATTCCGACAAATGGCTGGAAGCCATGAAATCCGAGATAGGATCCATGTATGAAAACGAAGTATGGACTTTGACTGACTTGCCCGTTGAGCGGCGAGCCATAGAAAATAAATGGATCTTTAAGAAGAAGACAGACGCAGATGGTAATGTGACCATCTATAAAGCTCGGCTTGTCGCTAAGGGTTATCGACAAGTTCAAGGGGTTGACTACGATGAGACTTTCTCACCGGTAGCGAAGCTGAAGTCCGTCCGAATCTTGTTAGCAATTGCCGCATTCTATGATTATGAGATATGGCAAATGGACGTCAAAACGACATTCCTTAATGGTTTCCTTAAGGAAGAATTGTATATGATGCAGCCGGAAGGTTTTTTCGATCCTAAGAATGCTGACAAGGTGTGCAAGCTCCAACGCTTGATCTATGGGCTGGTGCAAGCATCTCGGAGTTGGAACATTCGCTTTGATGAGATGATCAAAGCGTTTGGGTTTACACAGACTTATGGAGAAGCCTGCGTTTACAAGAAAGTGAGTGGGAGCTCTGTAGCATTTCTCATATTATATGTAGATGACATACTTTTGATGGGAAATGATATAGAACTCTTGGACAGCATTAAGGCCTACTTGAATAAGAGTTTTTCAATGAAGGACCTTGGAGAAGCTGCTTATATATTAGGCATCAAGATCTATAGAGATAGATCGAGACGCCTCATAGGTCTTTCACAAAGCACATACCTTGATAAGATATTGAAGAAGTTCAATATGGATCAGTCTAAGAAGGGGTTCTTACCTGTGTTACAAGGTGTGAAATTGAGCTCAGCTCAATGTCCGACCACGGCAGAAGATATAGAAGAGATGAGTGTCATCCCCTATGCCTCAGCCATAGGTTCTATTATGTATGCCATGCTGTGTACCAGACCTGATGTAAACCTTGTCGTAAGTTTGGTAGGAAGGTACCAAAGTAATCCCGGCAAGGAACACTGGACAGCGGTCAAGAATATCCCGAAGTACCTGAAAAGGACTAAGGAAATGTTTCTCGTTTATGGAGGTGATGAAGAGCTCGTCGTAAAGGGTTACGTCGATGCTAGCTTCGACACAGATCTGGATGACTCTAAGTCACAAACCGGATACGTGTATATTTTGAATGGTGGGGCAGTAAGTTGGTGTAGTTGCAAGCAGAGCGTAGTGGCGGGATCTACATGTGAAGCGGAGTACATGGCAGCCTCGGAGGTAGCACATGAAGCAATTTGGGTGAAGGAGTTCATCACCGACCTAGGAGTCATACCCAATGCGTCGGGGCCGATCAAGCTCTTCTGTGACAACACTGGAGCTATTGCACTTGCCAAGGAGCCCAGGTTTCACAAGAAGACAAGGCACATCAAGCTTCGCTTCAACTCCATTCGTGAAAATGTTCAAGATGGAGATATAGATATTTGTAAAGTACATATGGACCTGAATGTAGCAGATCCGTTGACTAAACCTCTCCCTAGAGCAAAACATGATCAACACCAGAATTCCATGGGTGTTCGATTCATCACAATGTAACTAGATTATTGACTCTAGTGCAAGTGGGAGACTGTTGGAAATATCCCTAGAGGCAATAATAAAAGGATTATTATTATATTTCCTTGTTCATGATAATTGTCTTTTATTCATGCTATAATTGTGTTATCCGGAAATCGTAATACATGTGTGAATAATAGACACCAACATGTCCCTAGTAAGCCTCTAGTTGACTAGCTCGTTGATCAATAGATAGTCATGGTTTCCTGACTATGGACATTGGATGTCATTGATAACGAGATCACATCATTAGGAGAATGATGTGATGGACAAGACCCAATCCTAAACATAGCACAAGATCGTATAGTTCGTTTGCTAGAGTTTTACAATGTCAAGTATCCTTTCCTTAGACCATGAGATCGTGTAACTCCCGGATACCGTAGGAGTGCTTTGGGTATACCAAACATCACAACGTAACTGGGTGACCATAAAGGTATACTACGGGTATCTCCGAAAGTGTCTGTTGGGTTGACACAGATCAAGACTGGGATTTGTCACTCCGTATGACGGAGAGGTATCAGTGGGCCCACTCGGTAATGCATCATCATTATAAGCTCAAAGTGACCAAGTGTCTGGTCACGGGATCATGCATTACGGTATGAGTAAAGTGACTTACCAGTAACGAGATTGAACGAGGTATTGGGATACCGACGATCGAATCTCGGGCAAGTAACATACCGATTGACAAAGGGAATTGTATACGGGGTTGCTTGAATCCTCGACATCGTGGTTCATCCGATGAGATCATCGAGGAGCATGTGGGAGCCAACATGGGTATCCAGATCCCGCTGTTGGTTATTGACCGGAGAGCGATCTCGGTCATGTCTACATGTCTCCCGAACCCGTAGGGTCTACACACTTAAGGTTCGGTGACGCTAGGGTTGTAGGGATATGTATATGCAGTAACCAGAATGTTGTTCGGAGTCCCGGATGAGATCCCGGACGTCACGAGGAGTTCCGGAATGGTCCGGAGGTAAAGAATTATATATAGGAAGTGCTATTTCGGCCATCGGGACAAGTTTCGGGGTCACCGGTATTGTACCGGGACCATCGGAAGGGTCCCGGGGGTCCACCGGGTGGGGCCACCTATCCCGGAGGGCCCCATGAGCTTAAGTGGGAAGGGATTCAGCCCAAAGTGGGCTGGGGCGCCACTTCCCTAGGGCCCATGCGCCTAGGGTGGGGGAAACCCTAAAGGGGGCGCCCCCTTGCTTGGGGGGCAAGCCCCCCACCCCTTGGCCACCGCCCCCCTAGGAGATTGCATCTCCTAGGACCGGCGCCCCCCTAGGCCCCCTATATATAGTGGGGGGGAGGGAGGGTCTCTTACCTTTGCCTTTGGTGCCTCCCTCTCCCTCTCCAACACCCCCTCCTCCTCCATAGAGCTCGGCGAAGCCCTGACGGAGTACTGCAGCTCCACCACCACCACGCCGTCGTGCTGCTGCTAGAGCCATCTTCCTCAACCTCTCCTTCCCCCTTGCTGGATCAAGAAGAAGGAGACGTTATGCTGACCGTACGTGTGTTGAACGCGGAGGTGCCGTCCGTTTGGCGCTAGGATCTCCGGTGATTTGGATCACGTGGAGTACGACTTCCTCATCCCCGTTCTTTGAACGCTTCCACGCGTGATCTACAAAGGTATGTAGATGCAATCCAATCATTCGTTGCTAGATGAACTCATAGATGGATCTTGGTGAAACCGTAGGAAAATTTTTGTTTTCTGCAACATTCCCCAATAAATTTTTATACAGCAGGGATTGCTGCTGTATGCTGGGCGATATGGTCTTGTCGTAATAGAGCTACCTTTGAATTCAAACCGCTTACAAACCCGTTTGAATGTATTTTTTTCTGCTTGTGCCTTAATGTGCTACTGGGCAGGACTGCTGAGGCAAGATGAAGCGGCTGCCATGAGGGGTGGGGCGGAGATGCTGAAGGAGAACGCGTCGATGATGATGAGAATCTGCGCGGCGAACTAAGATGAGGCGGCATGCTGATCTGCTGGAGATGCTGCTCCATGGTTCAAATAGTTGCTTGAGTTACTTCCCCCCCTCTTACGTGGGCTTGAACTATGTTGCTCTGCTATGTGCGAGCTTTATGTCTTGTGTTCTTTTGGGGCTTTAGGCCTTGGATGCTAGCTACTGTGATTAGGTGTCGTCGGGTTTTCGCCCCGCAGTGAGTAATCTCGATGGCGAGTGCTCACAGTGGGTTTCCCGACGATGCGTTGGACTCGCTTCCCTTTTTCTCCTTCTCTTTGGACTGCTGTATTTCCATTATGTTGCAGTAATGGAAAGAGGTAATGCCCGGTTCAAAAGAAAAAACTTCCCAATAGAAAATAATAGCGGCGACTGGTTTACATTGGCGTGCTTTCGGACGTAGCAAGCGGTTGGTCTTCCAACATTGTGTTATGCGTTGAGCAACAACAGCGTGCCTAAAACTGTTGTGTGTGTCATTTGCAGCAACAATGCTTGATCAAAAGTTGCTTGTAGATTAACCAGGTATTTTTTTCAAAAAAGTAAAACTTGATAGCGGCAAAAAGACCGAGAAATAAAAATGCAGGTCGTTTACTTTTTTTCGTTTGAAAAGGTTAACATGCCGTCCAAAAATAAAAGCTGACGGTTGGTCATTTGCTTCTTTTTTCTTTTTTCGTTCTTAATGCACCCATGGAAAGAAGGCAGCAACATCTCTCATGTCACACACACCTCGTTTTTTTTGCAGGGCTCGGGTGTTGTTTTGTTAGTATGCATTAAGATTCTGCCATCATTCACCTGCTATAAATACCACTCCAATTAAGTATCTTATATCTTTTGTTAGTTAGATTCAGTCAAATCATACACTTCATAGGACATGCAAGCACATCACGAGAGAACGATCCAGCCATACTTCTCACATTTCGAGCTAACATTTAATTCTTTTGTCAGGCTCCATTCCCACAATTTCATTTAATTAGAGCTAAATCTTAATTCTTTCACTCCGACACTTTAACCTTTGTTGGGCATGATGATTACTCGACAACTCTCCGGTGTATATAAACTGGTGGATTTTTGTGGATTAAAGCAAGGTGGGATAAATATTCAAATGAACCCACTCTATATAAAAAAAGGTTCACGCTTTAAAAAAATCAAAAATGGTCGTGTTTTCATATTTGTACATAAATTTAAAAATGTTTTAGATTTTAAAAAATGCTCAACTTTTTCAAAGTTTGTTCAGAATGGTTTTGTTCTATTTTTTCACAACTTTTTAAAAATCTTCAGAATTTGAGAAAATGTTCCCGTTTACAGGAATTGTTCACATTTTTTTTTTCATATTTTCATTTTTAGGAGTTTCAAATAATGTCCCATTTCAAAAATTGTCCAAAAATCTTTTAAAAAAATATGTTTTCAATTTTTTTGGGGGGGTTTCAAAAATTGTTTGGAATTTTTTTGTTCAAATTTTCACAACATTTCAGATTTTTTTTGGAATTTCAAAAAAATGTTCCCGTTTCCAAAAATTGTTCAAAAATATATTAAAATATACATGTTTCCATTTTTGCAGGAGTTTCAATTTTTTTTTGTGTTTTCCAATTTTGTTCGTAAGTTTAAAAAATGTTTATGTTTTCACATTTTTTATGAATTAAAAAATGTTCCTGTTTGAAAAACTTGTTCATGATTTTCAGAAAATGTTTCAGTTTTTTAAAATATGTTTACAAATTTGTAAAGTGTTTGCTTTTCACAAAACATTCTCATATCTAAAAAAACAATTGCGTTCGAAATTAAAAAAAAACGTATCTACAATGGGAATTGGTTCTTAGTGTTTTGCACTGCTTTATAACTGACAAAGGTTGGTAGGTCAACTGGTTGTAGTGTGACATTTGTAATATGACATCCTGGGTTCGATCCCCCGCAGGCATCTCATTTTTGAGCTACAGTACGTCATCGCAGGCTATCACTATCTTTATGGGCCGGGCCAGTTGTTCGAGAAAATCACTAACGAACGTACGGCCCAGTTGTTCGAGAAAATCACTGACGAACTTAAATATTAACCCCAGCTTCCCAGGGCGTACCGAAAAAAGCCAGCGTTCCATGACGGACGAAAATTAGCTAGGTTCCACCATAAACGAAAATAAGTGAAGAAACAATCCTCCCTTTAATATTAGGTAAAGATAAAGATGTGACTATAAAATTTAAATATAGATCTTGTCGTTTAAAAGAGGACATACAACAAAGACCCAATAGAGAAGCGACACCCACACGCCGGCGCCGGAGCGCGATGCTTTTGCTCATCCCCTCACAAGTGCCACTCACACAATAACTTTTTTGACCCAACCCACGAGAGAGGGGGCGCTGCCGCCAGCAGATCCAAACCAAGGAGTCGTCACCGTTGAAGCCACGATGACACCAGAATCTCCCGCCCTCCCTCGGCCTGCTACCCACATAGCCAAAAAAAAGACTTCACCACGTCTACAACGCTGCTTGCCGTTGAGCCCATCGCACAACCTCATCATTCAGGGTTGCCGCCCCCACTTTCAGGAGAACCACACCACCGTCGCCACCAGGCCACCGACCAGCGTACCCTTAAGATGGACAACATGAGGGCAAAACCGTCATGTCATAGCACCACCATGGTCAAGCAAGCCAACATCGATGCCGGCCCACGCAAAGAGGACAACCAGCCTTGGGAACCAGATCCCACCTGGATCCAACCCAACAGCCAGCAAATGTCGCGGGGCGACTGCCCACCCACATGTCATTGGAGCAGCACCCGCATTCCTGCGCCCCCTGAAGCTTCTTGTCGGCGCAAAGAATATGCTAGTGTACGAACCTCTTCGTGCCAAGCCAGTGGCCTCCGTCCTCTCTATGCCACCGAGGAAGCTCCATCCAGCAGAAGCGCCTCCCAGGAGCAGCGTGGCGCAGCGAAAGAAGGTCGCCGTCACTGGCATTGGCTGGGTGGGCCTGGCCTCCGTGCACCACCCTTGTCAAACATGTGTGCCCCGACGTACCCTGGTGTTAGATTATTCCTGCTACCATCCTTCCCCCGATTAGCAATGTACGGTCTTTTGTGATTTGCCTGCATCATCAACTCGTGCGCCGACGGGCGTCCACTTAGGGTGCATTTGGTTACCTGCACCGTTTTTTCGAGGTTGCATGGGAAAAACAGGTCAGGCCGAGTAGAGTCTGGTTGAGGAGATACATGCCAAAATACGACGTTTGCATGTTGATTGGTTACCTGCATCGTGGAAGACTCCTCTACTCGGTGTTTGGTTGCATACATGCATCATGATTAGGAGTTAACAACTACACTGAGTAGAGTGGTTAAAATAGAATGTTCACTGCCACTACGACCGGAACCGAGTCTAATCTCTGCTGGCTCCTCCTCCACTGACTCACTACCACTGCCACCGCCGGCGCGAGGAGCTATCACGCACGTCCATGGCGTCTACTTGCGCACTCACCACCATAGCCATCCCCACCGCCCTCCTCTTCTTCGTCCTCCTGCTGCTCAGTCGCACCATGGAGCTGTGTTTCATGACTAGCTATGCCATGGTCGACTGCGCCCCACCCCCTGCCTCAGACAACGTCATTGGTGCCGCCTTCCAGGACACCCTCCTGCCGCTCATAGCCGCGCTGCCTAGAGCCTCTGCCTGGGCGACCCCGCGTCGAGAGACTGCCGGGCGTACGTGCCTCGTCACGGCCGCCAAGAAGCTCACCGACTGCATCGCGAGCAGGCGTGCCGACGGCTGGAGGAGCGAGGGATGCTTCCTGGCCTATGCCGATGGCAACACCTCCTCTGCGCACGAAGATGCCTTCCGCAACGTCGTCTCCTTTGGTGAGGAGGTTGGCCCCGCAGTTATCTCCATCGACGACAACACGCCGCCCTCCAACCTCCACACACTGTCACATGTAGATCTACTCGTCTATGCTTAGTGAAACAAAAAACGCACAAATACGAAAGTCGTGTCAGACAACGAGGTGAAACTACTCCTGAAAGGAAGCTTCAAACGGTCGACCGTGTCTCACGAATTTGTCAAAATTCTTCCAAAAATGCTTCAAACATGAACGTGAAATTCCGCATATAGAGTGAACAAAACTACGATATGATCGCTTGAATGCAATCAGAATATCAAGGCACATGTTTTTTGTGTATTGTTTATCACGAATCAAAGCACAATTGTGTAGAAGGGATGAAGGAGATTAAAGAGGTGCTTAGAAGAAAATACCTGCTAACCAAGTACATGCATGCCTCGCCGGAGTCACCCACGTGGGCTCGAGAGCACCGCCTGGTCCTGACTCACTTGAAACGGTCGATTTAAGCATTTCCAGTGATGCAGGCAAAACAGTGCTTTAAGAACTATGCGATGCACACCCAACAATGTTTGCATATAACCAAACATTCTAACACGAAAAAGAGTTGCATCCAGCGATGCAGCCTACCAAATGCACCCTTACCGCTTCTGTTTTTATTAGATGTGTTGTTAGGGCAGCTCCAACGGTGTACCTCAAATTGCCCTAAATGTATCGACTGCAGTGTTCATACATATTTTTCCACCCAAGGTCGTGCTGCAAACATCCACGGACACGTCCGCACATCCGAAATCACACAAAACAACATCAAATCTGAGGATGTTTGCGGGCGTCGATCGATCGGTTAACTACGGAGCAGGCTTGGCACACTTCGACCACGTCATTGCGGAGGCGTAGTCGGAGCAGTAGGCGGCACCGTTGGTCTCCGCATTTCGGATGCCATAGGAGGAGCAGTGGTACATCCTGCAGCTCCTCGAGCAGCACCGGCTCATGGAGGCCAAATCACCAACATTCAGGCGAATGAGGAGGCCGTCAAGGAGAATCCGGGCATCATGGATGAGCAGTGGGCGTTGTACGAATCCATTCACGTCGCATGTGCCATATGTCACGGGAACGATTCCAATAGTAGAGGAGGGGAAGAGTAAAGGAGCATGGTCTACCAAGATGCAAACTGATACGTCCATTTTGCATCATGCTTTTATATCGATATTTATTGCATTATGGGCTGTTATTACACATTATGTCACAATACTTATGCCTATTCTCTCTTATTTTACAAGGTTTACATGAATAGGGAGAATGCCGATAGCTGGGATTCTGGCCTGAAAAAGGAGCAAATATTAGAGACCTATTCTGCACAGCTCCAAAAGTCCTGAAACTTCACGGGAGTTATTTCCAGAATATATAAAAAATACTGAGCGCAAGAAGTACCAGAGGGGGGCCACCCACCAGCCACGAGGATGGGGGCCTATCCCCCTGGGCGCGCCCCCTGCCTCGTGGGCCCCCTGGTGGCCCTCCGATGCCCATCTTCTGCTATATGGAGTCTTTCGTCGAGGAAAAAATCATAAGCAAGCTTTCGGGATGAGACTCCGCCGCCACGAGGCGGAACCTTGGCGAAACCAATCTAGGGCTCCGGCAGAGCTGTTCTGCCGGGGGAACTTCCCTCCGGGAGGGGGAAATCATCACCATCGTCATCACCAACGATCCTCTCATCGGGAGGGGGTCAATATCCATCAACATCTTCACTGGCACCATCTCATCTCAAACCCTAGTTCATCTCTTGTATCCAATCTTTGTATCCAAACCTCAGATTGGTACCTGTGGGTTGCTAGTAGTGTTGATTACTCCTTGTAGTTGATGCTAGTTGGTTTACTTGGTGGAAGATCATATGTTCAGATTCATTATGCATATTAATACCCCTCTGATTATGAACATGAATATGCTTTGTGAGTAGTTATGTTTGTTCCTGGGGACATGGGAGAAGTCTTGCTATTAGTAGTCATGTGAATTTGGTATTCGTTCGATATTTTGATGAGATGTATGTTGTCATCCCTCTAGTGGTGTCATGTGAACATAGACTACATGACACTTCACCATTGTTTGGGCCTAGAGGGAGGCATTGGGAAGTAATAAGTAGATGATGGGTTGCTAGAGTGACAGAAGCTTAAACCCTAGTTTATACATTGCTTCGTAAGGGGCTGATTTGGATCCATATGTTTCATGCTATGGTTAGGTTTACCTTAATACTTCTGTTGTATTTGCGGATGCTTGCAATGGGGGTTAACCATAAGTGGGATGCTTGTCCAAGTAAGGACATCACCCAAGCACCGATCCACCCACATATCAAATTATCAAAGTACCGAACGCGAATCATATGATCGTGATGAAAACTAGCTTGACAATAATTCCTATGTGTCCTCAGGAGCGCTTTCCTTCATATAAGAGTTTGTCCAGGCTTTTCCTTTGCTACAAAAAGGATTGTGTCATCTTGCTGCACTTTATTTACACTTGTTACTTGTTACTCGTTACCAATTACCTTATCACAAAACTATCTGTTACCGATAATTCCAGTGCTTGCAGAGAATACCTTGCTGAAAACCGCTTATCATTTCCTTCTGCTCCTCGTTGGGTTTGACACTCTTACTTATCGAAAGGACAATGATAGATCCCCTATACTTGTGGGTCATCAAGACTCTTTCCTGGCGCTGTTGCCGGGGAGTGAAACGCCTTTAGTAGGTGGAATTTGGTAAGGAAAAATTTATATAGTGTGATGAAATTTACTGTCACTTGTTACTATGGAAAGTAATCCTTTAAGGGGTTTGTTCGAGGTATCTTCACCTCGTCCAAAACCACAATTAGTTACCCCTCAACCTACTGAACCTACTGAAAATGTTTACTTTGAAATTCCTTCGGGTATGATAGAGAAACTGCTAGCTAATCCTTTTGTAGGAGATGGAACATTGCATCCCGATTTACACTTAATCTATGTGGATGAAGTTTATGGATTATTTAAGCTTGCAGGTATGCCTGCTGATGTTATCAAGAAGAAAGTCTTACCTTTATCTTTGAAGGGAGATGCATTGACATGGTATAGGCTATGCGATGATATGGGATCATGGGACTACAAACGGTTGAAAGTGGAATTCCATCAGAAGTTTTATCCTATGCATCTTGTTCATCGTGATCGTAATTATATATATAATTTTTGGCCTCGCGAAGGAGAAAGAACCGCTCAAGCTTGGGGGAGGCTTAAGTCAATGTTATATTCATGCCCCAATCATGAGCTCTCAAGAGAAATGATTATTCAAAAAAATTATGCTCGGCTTTCTGACAACAATCGCTCCATGCTCGATACTTCTTGTATTGGTTCCTTTATGATGAAGACTATTGAATTCAAATGGAATTTATTGGAGAGAATAAATGCAACTCTGAAGATTGGGATCTCGACGAAGGTAAGGAGTCAGGTATAACACCTAAGTTTGATTGTGTTAAATCTTTTATGAATACCGATGTTTTCCGTAAATTTAGCACTAAATATGGACTTGACTCTGAGATAATAGCTTCTTTCTGTGAATCCTCTGCTACTCATGTTGATCTCCCTAAGGAGAAGTGGTTTAAATATAATCCTCCCATTGAAGTAAAAGTAGTTGCACCTATTAAAGTTGAAGAAAAAACTATCACTTATGATGATCCTGTTGTTCCCACTGCTTATGTTGAGAAACCACATTTCCGTGTTAGAATAAAGCATCATGCTAAAGCTTCAACTGTGGTTCGTAAAAGTAATATTAGAACTTATACACCTCCTGAGCAAGTTAAAGTTGAACCTAATATTGCTATTGTTAAAGATCTCTTGGCTGATAATATTGATGAGCATGTTATTTACTTCTGTGATGAAGCTGCTAGAATTGCTAGGCCTGATACTAAAAATAAACATAGACATGTTGTAGGCATGCCTGTTATTTCTGTTAAAATAGGAGATCATTGCTATCATGGCTTATGTGATATGGGTACTAGTGCAAGTGCATTCCTTATACAAAGAAATTATGCATGATATTGCACCTGTTGAGATGGAAGAGATTGATGTCACAATTAAGCTTGCCAATAGAGACACTATTTAACCAGTTGGGATTGTTAGAGATGTTGAAGTCTTGTGTGGGAAAGTTAAATATCCTACTGATTTTCTTGTTCTTGGTTCCCCTCAAGATAGCTTTTGTCCCATTATATTTGGTAGACCCTTCTTGAATACTGTTAATGCTAAGATAGATTGCAAGAAGGATGCTGTTACTATTGGTTTGGATGATATGTCTCATGAGTTTAATTTTTCTAAATTCTGTAGACAACCCAGTGATGAAGAATTGCCTAGCAAAGATGAAATTATTGGTCTTGCTTCTATTGTTATGCCTCCTAATGATCCTTTAGAACAATATTTGCTAGACCATGAAAATAATATGTTTATAAATGAAAGAAGGGAAATAGATGAAGTATTCTTTAAACAAGGACCCATTCTGAAACACAATTTGCATGTTGAAATCCTAGGGGATCCTCCTCCACCCAAGGGTGATCACATGTTTGAGCTCTCTTAAATATGCTTATCTTGATGAAAAGAAGATATATCCTGTTATTATTAGTGCTAACCTTTCAGAGCATGAAGAAGAAAAATTATTGAAAACTCTGAAGAAGCACCATGCTACTATTGGATATACTCTTGATGATCTTAAGGGCATTAGTCCCACTATGTCAACACAATTTTTTTTTGGAGAAAGACGCCAAACCAGTTATTGATCACCAACGACGGCTGAATCCTAAGATGAAAGAAATGGTAAGAAAGGAAATATTAAAGCTCCTTGAGGCAGGTATAATTTATCCCGTTGCTGATAGTTAGTGGGTAAGTCATGTCCATTGTGTATCTAAGAAGGGAGGTATTACTGTTGTTCCTAATGATAAAGATGAATTGATTCCGCAAAGAATTATTACAGGTTATAGGATGGTAATTGATTTCCGCATATTAAATAAGGCTACTAAAAAGATCATTACCCCTTACCTTTTATTGATCAAATGCTAGAAAGATTATCCAAACATACACATTTTTGCTTTCTAGATGGTTACTCTGGTTTCTCTCAAATACATGTGTCAGCTGATGATCAAGCTAAGACCACTTTTACTTGCCCTTTCAGTACTTTTGCTTATAGACGTATGCCTTTTAGTTTATGTAATGCATCTGCTGAAGGAAATATGCCCTAGAGGCAATAATAAAGTTATTATTTATTTCCTTATATCATGATAAATGTTTATTATTCATGCTAGAATTGTATTAACCGGAAACATAATACATGTGTGAATACATAGACAAACAAAGTGTCACTAGTATGCCTCTACTTGACTAGCTCGTTAATCAAAGATGGTTATGTTTCCTAACCATGAACAAAGAGTTGTTATTTGATTAACGGAATCACATCATTAGTTGAATGATCTGATTGACATGACCCATTCCATTAGCTTAGCACCCGATCGTTTAGTATGTTTCTATTGCTTTCTTCATGACTTATACATGTTCCTATAACTATGAGATTATGCAACTTCCGTTTGCCGGAGGAACACTTTGTGTGCTACCAAACGTCACAACGTAACTGGGTGATATAAAGGTGCTCTACAGGTGTCTCCAAAGGTACATGTTGGGTTGGCGTATTTCGAGATTAGGATTTGTCACTCCGATTGTCGGAGAGGTATCTCTGGGCCCTCTCGGTAATGCACATCACATAAGCCTTGCAAGCATTGCAACTAATGAGTTAGTTGTGAGATGATGTATTACGGAACGAGTAAAGAGACTTGCCGGTAATGATATTGAACTAGGTATTGAGATACCGACGATCGAATCTCGGGCAAGTAACATACCGATGACAAAGGGAACAACGTATGTTGTTATGCGGTCTGACCGATAAAGATCTTCGTAGAATATGTAGGAACCAATATGAGCATCCAGGTTCCGCTATTGGTTATTGACCGGAGACGTGTCTCGGCCATGTCTACATTGTTCTCGAACCGTAGGGTCCGCACGCTTAACGTTACGACGACAGTTTCATTATGAGTTTATGTATTTTGATGTACCGAAGGTTGTTCGGAGTCCCGGATGTGATCACGGACATGACGAGGAGTCTCGAAATGGTCGAGACATAAAGATCGATATATTGGACGACTATATTCGGACACTGGAAGTGTTCCGGGTGATTTTGGAGAAAACCGGAGTGCCGGAGGGGTTACCGGAACCCCCCGGGGAAGTATTGGGCCTTAGTGGGCCTGAGGGGAGAGAGAGGGCAGCAGCCCAGGAGGTGGCGCCCCCATAGGGAGTCCGAATTGGACTAGGGAGGGGGGCGCGGCCCCTCTTCCCCTCTCCCTCTCCCTCTCTTTCCTTCACCCTCTCTCTTCCTAGTTGGACTAGGAAAGGGGAGTCCTACTCCCACTAGGAGGAGGACCCCCCCTCCCTTTGGCGCGCCCCATAGGGCTGGCCGGCCTCCCCCTTGCTCCTTTATATACGGGGACAAGGGGGCACCCTAGAACACACAAGTTGATCTTTGTGATCATTCCTTAGCCGTGTGCGGTGCCCCCCTCCACGATATTACACCTCGGTCATATTGTAGCGGTGCTTAGGCGAAGCCCTGCGACAGTTGAACATCAAGATCGTCACCACGCCGTCGTGCTGATTGGAACTCCTCCCCGAAGCTTTGCTGGATCGGAGCCCGGGGAGCGTCATCGAGCTGAACGTGTGCCAAGAACTCGGAGGTGCCGAAGTAACGGTGCTTGGATCGGTTGAACCGGGAAGACGTACGACTACTTCCTCTATGTTGCGTCAATGCTTCTGCTTCGGCCTACGAGGGTACGTAGACAACACTCTCCCCTCTCGTTGCTATGCATCACCATGATCTTGCGTGTGCGTAGGAAATTTTTTGAAATTACTACGTTCCCCAACAGTGGCATCCGAGCCTAGGTTTTATGGTTTGATGTTATTTGCACGAGTAGAACACAAGTGAGTTGTGGGCGATATAAGTCATACTGCTTACCAGCATGTCATACTTTGGTTCAGCGGTATTGTTGGATGAAGCGGCCCGGACCGACATTACGCGTACGCTTACGCGAGACTGGTTCTACCGCCGTGCTTTGCACACAGGTGGCTGGTGGGTGTCATTTTCTCCAACTTTAGTTGAACCGAGTGTGGCTACACCCGGTCCTTGCGAAGGTTAAAACAACACCAACTTGACAAACTATCGTTGTGATTTTGAGGCGTAGGTAAGATTGGTTCTTGCTTAAGCCCGTAGCAGCCACGTAAAACTTGCAACAAACAAAGTAGAGGACGTCTAACTTGTTTTTGCAGGGCATGTTGTGATGTGATATGGTCAAGGCATGATGCTAAATTTTATTGTATGAGATGATCATGTTTTGTAACCGAGTTATCGGCAACTGGCAGGAGCCATATGGTTGTCACTTTATTGTATGCAATGCAATCGCCCTGTAATGCTTTACTTTATCACTAAGCGATAGCGATAGTCGTGGAAGCATAAGATTGGCGAGACGACAACGATGCTACGATGGAGATCAAGGTGTCGCGCCGGTGACGATGGTGATCATGACGGTGCTTCAGAGATGGAGATCACAAGCACAAGATGATGATGGCCATATCATATCACTTATATTGATTGCATGTGATGTTTATCTTTTATGCATCTTATCTTGATTTGATTGACGGTAGCATTATAAGATGATCTCTCACTAAATTTCAAGATAAAAGTGTTCTCCCTGAGTATGCACCGTTGCCAAAGTTCGTCGTGCCCAGACACCACGTGATGATCGGGTGTGATAAGCTCTACGTCCATCTACAACGGGTGCAAGCCAGTTTTGCACACGCAGAATACTCAGGTTAAACTTGACGAGCCTAGCATATGCAGATATGGCCTCGGAACACTGAGACCGAAAGGTCGAGCGTGAATCATATAGTAGATATGATCAACATAGCAATGTTCACCATTGAAAACTACTCCATTTCACGTGATGATCGGTTATGGTTTAGTTGATTTGGATCACGTGATCACTTAGATGATTAGAGGGATGTCTATCTAAGTGGGAGTTCTTAAGTAATATGATTAATTGAACTTAAATTTATCATGAACTTAGTCCCTGATAGTATCTTGCTTGTTTATGTTAATTGTAGATAGGTGGCCCGTGTTGTTGTTCCGTTGAATTTTAATGCATTCCTTGAGAAAGCAAAGTTGAAAGATGATGGTAGCAATTACATGGACTGGGTCCGTAACTTGAGGATTATCCTCATTGCTGCATAGAAGAGTTACGTCCTGGAAGCACCACTGGGTGCCAGGCCTGCTGCTGATGCAACTGACGACGTTAAGAATGTCTGGCAGAGCAAAGCTGATGACTACTCGATAGTTCAATGTGCCATGCTTTACGGCTTAGAACCGGACTTCAACGATGTTTTGAACATCATGGGGCATATGAGATGTTCCAGGAGTTGAAGTTAATATTCCAGCAGAATGCCCGGATTGAGAGATATGAAGTCTCCAATAAATTCTATAGCTGCAAGATGGAGGAGAATAGTTCTGTCAGTGAGCATATACTCAAGATGTCTGGGTATTGTAATCACTTGATTCAACTGGGAGTTAATCTTCCGGATGATAGTGTCATTGACAGAATTCTCCAATCACTTCCACCAAGCTACAAGGGCTTCGTGATGAACTATAATATGCAAGGGATGGATAAGACAATTCCCGAGCTCTTCGCAATGCTAAAGGCTGCGGAGGTAGAAATCAAAAAGGAACATCAAGTGTTGATGGTCAACAAGACCACTAGCTTCAAGAAAAAGGGCAAAGGGAAGAAGAAGGGAAACTTCAAGAAGAACAACAAGCAAGTTGCTGCTTAGGAGAAGAAACCCAAGTCTGGACCTAAGCTTGAAGCTGAGTGCTTCTACTGCAAGTAGACTGGTCACTGGAAGCGGAACTGCCCCAAGTATTTGGCGGATAAGAAGGATGGCAAGGTGAACAAAGGTATATGTGATATACATGTTATTGATGTGTACTTTACTAGAGCTCGCAGTAGCACCTGGGTATTTGATACTGGTTCTGTTGCTAATATTTGCAACTCGAAACAGGGACTACGGATTAAGCGAACACTGGCAAAGGACGAGGTGACAATGCGCGTGGGAAATGGTTCCAAAGTCGATGTGATCGCGGTCGGCACGCTACCTCTACATCTACCTTCGGGATTAGTATTAGACCTAAATAATTGTTATTTGGTGCCAGCGTTGAGCATGAACATTATATCTGGATCTTGTTTGATGCGAGACGGTTATTCATTTAAATCAGAGAATAATGGTTGTTCTATTTATATGAGTAATATCTTTTATGGTCATGCACCCTTGAAGAGTGGTCTATTTTTGATGAATCTCGATAGTAGTGATACACATATTCATAATGTTGAAGCCAAAAGATGCAGAGTTGATAATGATAGTGCAACTTATTTGTGGCACTGCCGTTTAGGTCATATCGGTGTAAAGCGCATGAAGAAACTCCATACTGATGGACTTTTGGAACCACTTGATTATGAATCACTTGGTACTTGCGAACCGTGCCTCATGGGCAAGATGACTAAAACGCCGTTCTCCGGCACTATGGAGAGAGCAACAGATTTGTTGGAAATCATACATAGAGATGTATGTGGTCCGATGAATGTTGAGGCTTGTGGCGGATATCGTTATTTTCTCACCTTCACAGATGATTTAAGCAGATATGGGTATATCTACTTAATGAAGTATAAGTCTGAAACATTTGAAAACTTCAAAGAATTTCAGAGTGAAGTTGAAAATCATCGTAACAAGAAAATAAAGTTTCTATGATCTGATCGTGGAGGAGAATATTTGAGTTACGAGTTTGGTCTACATTTGAAACAATGCGGAATAGTTTCGCAGCTCACGCCACCCGGAACACCACAACGTAATGGTGTGTCCGAACGTCGTAATCGTACTTTACTTGATATGGTGCGATCTATGATGTCTCTTACAGATTTACCGCTATCGTTTTGGGGTTATGCTTTAGAGACGGTCGCATTCACGTTAAATAGGGCACCATCAAAATCCGTTGAGACGACGCCTTATGCAAGAAACCAAAGTTGTCATTTCTTAAAGTTTGGGGCTGTGATGCTTATGTGAAAAAGCTTCAACCTGATAAGCTCGAACCCAAATCGGAGAAATGTGTCTTCATAGGATACCCAAAGGAGACTGTTAGGTACACCTTCTATCATAGATCCGAAGGCAAGACATTCGTTGCTAAAAATGGATCCTTTCTAGAGAAGGAGTTTCTCTCGAAAGAAGTGAGTGGGAGGAAAGTAGAACTTGATGAGGTAATTGTACCTGCTCCCTTATTGGAAAATAGCACATCGCAGGAACCGGTTTCTGTGACGTCTGAACCAATTAGTGAGGAAGTTAATGATGATGATCATAGAACTTCAGATCAAGTTAGTAAGATCCGCACCAGAGTGGTACGGTAATCCTGTTCTGGAAGTCATGCTACTAGATCATGATGAACCTATGAACTATGAAGAAGCGATGGTGAGCCCAGATTCCGCGAAATGGCTTGAAGCCATGAAATCTGAGATGGGATCCATGTATGAGAACAAAGTGTGGACTTTGGTTGACTTGCCCGATGATCGGCAAGCAATTGAGAATAAATGGATCTTCAAGAAGAAGGCTGACGCTGACGGTAATGTTACTGTCTACAAAGCTCGACTTGTTGCAAAAGGTTTTTGACAAGTTCAAGGGATTGACTAAGATGAGACCTTCTCACCCGTAGCGATGCTTAAGTCTGTCCGAATCATGTTAGCAATTGCCGCATTTTATGATTATGAAATTTGGCAAATGGATGTCAAAACTGCATTCCTGAATGGATTTCTGGAAGAAGAGTTGTATATGATGCAACCAGAAGGTTTTGTCGATCCAAAGGGAGCTAACAAAGTGTGCAAGCTCCAGCGATCCATTTATGGACTGGTGCAAGCCTCTCGGAGTTGGAATAAATGCTTTGATAGTGTGATCAAAGTATTTGGTTTTATACAGACTTTTGGAGAAGCCTGTATTTACAAGAAAGTGAGTGGGAGCTCTGTAGCATTTATGATATTATATGTGGATGACATATTACTAATTGGAAATGATATAGAATTTCTGGATAGCATAAAGGGATACTTGAATAAGAGTTTTTCAATGAAAGACCTCGGTGAAGCTGCTTACATATTAGGCATTAAGATCTATAGAGATAGATCAAGACGCTTAATTGGACTTTCACAAAGCACATACCTTGACAAAGTTTTGAAGAAGTTCAAAATGGATCAAGCAAAGAAAGGGTTCTTGCCTGTGTTACAAGGTGTGAAGTTGAGTAAGACTCAATGCCCGTCCACTGCAGAAGATAGAGAGAAAATGAAAGATGTTCCCTATGCTTCAGCCATAGGCTCTATCATGTATGCAATGTTGTGTACCAGACCTGATGTGTGCCTTGCTATAAGTTTAGCAGGGAGGTACCAAAGTAATCCAGGAGTGGATCACTCGACAGCGGTCAAGAACATCCTGAAGTACCTGAAAAGGACTAAGGATATGTTTCTCGTATATGGAGGTGACAAAGAGCTCATCGTAAACGGTTACGTTGATGCAAGCTTTGACACTGATCCGGACGATTCTAAATCGCAAACCGGATACGTGTTTACATTAAACGGTGGAGCTGTCAGTTGGTGTAGTTCTAAACAAAGCGTCGTGGTGGGTTCTACGTGTGAAGCGGAATACATAGCTGCTTCGGAAGCAGCAAATGAAGGATTCTGGATGAAGGAGTTCATATCTGATCTAGGTGTCATACCTAGTGCATCGGGTCCAATGAAAATCTTTTGTGACAATACTGGTGCAATTGCCTTGGCAAAGGAATCCAGATTTCACAAGAGAACCAAGCACATCAAGAGACGCTTTAATTCCACCCGGGATCTACTCCAGGTGGGAGACATAGAGATTTGCAAGATACATACGGATCTGAATATTGCAGACCCGCTGACTAAGCCTCTTCCACGAGCAAAACATGATCAGCACCAAGGCTCCATGGGTGTTAGAATCATTACTGTGTAATCTAGATTATTGAGTCTAGTGCAAGTGGGAGACTGAAGGAAATATGCCCTAGAGGCAATAATAAAGTTATTATTTATTTCCTTATATCATGATAAATGTTTATTATTCATGCTAGAATTGTATTAACCGGAAACATAATACATGTGTGAATACATAGACAAACAAAGTGTCACTAGTATGCCTCTACTTGACTAGCTCGTTAATCAAAGATGGTTATGTTTCCTAACCATGAACAAAGAGTTGTTATTTGATTAATGGGATCACATCATTAGGTGAATGATCTGATTGACATGACCCATTCCATTAGCTTAGCACCCGATCGTTTAGTATGTTGCTATTGCTTTCTTCATGACTTATACATGTTCCTATGACTATGAGATTATGCAACTCCCGTTTGCCGGAGGAACACTTTGTGTGCTACCAAACGTCACAACGTAACTGGGTGATTATAAAGGTGCTCTACAGGTGTCTCCAAAGGTACATGTTGGGTTGGCATATTTCGACATTAGGATTTGTCACCCCGATTGTCGGAGAGGTATCTTTGGGCCCTCTCTGTAATGCACATCAGATAAGCCTTGCAAGCATTGCAACTAATGAGTTAGTTGTGAGATGATGTATTACGGAACGAGTAAAGAGACTTGCGGGTAACGAGATTGAACTAGGTATTGAGATACCGACGATCGAATCTCGGGCAAGTAACATACCGATGACAAAGGGAACAACGTATGTTGTTATGCGGTCTGACCGATAAAGATCTTCGTAGAATATGTAGGAACCAATATGAGCATCCAGGTTCCGCTATTGGTTATTCACCGGAGACGTGTCTCAGTCATGTCTACATTGTTCTCGAATCGTAGGGTCCGCACGCTTAACGTTACGATGACAGTTTCATTATGAGTTTATGTATTTTGATGTACCGAAGGTTGTTCGGAGTCCCGGATGTGATCACGGACATGACGAGGAGTCTTGAAATGGTCGAGACATAAAGATCAATACATTGGACGACTATATTCGGACACCGGAAGTGTTCCGGGTGATTCCGTAGAAAACCGGAGTGCCGGAGGGGTTACCGGAACCCCGGGGAAGTATTGGGCCTTAGTGGGCCTGAGGGGAGAGAGAGGGCAGCAGCCCAGGAGGTGGCGCCCCCCATAGGGAGTCCGAATTGGACTAGGGAGGGGGGGCACGGCCCCTCTTCCCCTCTCCCTCTCCCTCTCTTTCCTTCCGCCTCTCTCTTCCTAGTTGGACTAGGAAAGGGGAGTCCTACTCCCACTAGGAGGAGGACTCCCCCCTCCCTTTGGCGCGCCCCATAGGGCCGGCCGGCCTCCCCCTTGCTCCTTTATATACGGGGACAAGGGGGCACCCTAGAACACACAAGTTGATCTTCGTGATCGTTCCTTAGCCGTGTGTGGTGCCCCCCTCCACGATATTACACCTCGGTCATATTGTAGCGGTGCTTAGGCGAAGCCCTACGACGGTTGAACATCAAGATCGTCACCACGCCGTCGTGCTGACGGGACTCCTCCCCAAAGCTTTGCTGGATCGGAGCCTGGGGAGCGTCATCGAGCTGAACGTGTGCCAAGAACTCGGAGGTGCCGAAGTAACGGTGCTTGGATTGGTTGAACCGGGAAGACGTACGACTACTTCCTCTATGTTGCGTCAACGCTTCCGCTTTGGTCTACGAGGGTACGTAGACAACACTCTCCCCTCTCGTTGCTATGCATCACCATTATCTTGCGTGTGCGTAGGAATTTTTTTGAAATTACTGCGTTCCCCAACATCTGCTACCTTTCAAAGATGCATGATGGCTATATTTTATGACTTTTGTGAAAAGATATGTGAGGTTTTCATGGACAATTTCTCCGTTTATGGATCCTCTTTTGATGATTGCTTGAGCAACCTTGATCGAGTTTTGCAGAGATGTGAAGAAACTAATCTTGTTCTGAATTGGGAGAAATGCCACTTTATGGTTAATGAAGGTATTGTCTTGGGGCATAAAATTTCTGAAAGAGGTATTGAAGTTGACAAGGCTGAAGTTGATGCTATTGAAAAGATGCCATGTCCCAAGGACATTAAAGGTATAAGAAGCTTCCTCGGTCACGCTGGTTTTTATAGGAGGTTCATTAAGGACTTCTCAAAAATTTCTCGGCCTCTGACTAATCTATTACAAAAAGATATTCCTTTTGTCTTTGATGATGATTGTGTAGAAGCATTTGAAATACTTAAGAAAGCATTGATTTCTGCACCTATTGTTCAGCCACCTGATTGGAATTTACCCTTTGAAATTATGTGTGATACTAGTGATTATGCTGTAGGTGTTGTTCTAGGGCAAAGAGTTGATAGGAAATTAAATTTTATTCAATATGCTAGTAAAACTCTAGACAATGCCCAAAGAAATTATGCTACTACTGAAAAGGAATTCTTAGCAGTTGTTTTTGCTTGTGATAAGTTCAGACCTTATATTGTTGATTCTAAAGTAACTATTCACACTGATCATGCTGCTATTAAATATCTTATGGAAAAGAAAGATGCTAAACCTAGACTTATTAGATGGGTTCTCCTGCTACAAGAATTTGATTTGCATATTATTGATAGAAAGGGAGCTGAGAACCCCGTTGCAGACAACTTGTCTAGGTTAGAGAATGTTCTTGATGACCCACTACCTATTGATGATAGCTTTCCTGATGAACAATTAAATGTCATAAATGCTTCTCGAACGGCTCCATGGTATGCTGATTATGCTAATTATATTGTTGCTAAATTTATACCACCTAGTTTCACATACCAGCAAAAGAAAAGTTCTTCTATGATTTGAGACATTACTTTTGGGATGACCCACATCTTTATAAAGGAGTAGATGGTATTATTAGATGTTGTGTACCTGAGCATGAATAGGAACAGATCCTATGCAAGTGTCACTCCGAGGCTTATGGAGGACACCATGTTGGAGATAGAACTGCACACAAGGTATTACAATCCAGTTTTTATTGGCCTACTCTCTTCAAGGATGCCTGTAAGTTTGTCTTGTTTTGTGATGAATGTCAAGAATTGGTAATATTAGTAGACATCAAGAAATTCCTATGAATTATTCACTTGTTATTGAACCATTTGATGTTTGGGGCTTTGATTATATGGGACCCTTTCCTTCCTCTAACGGGTATACACATATTTTAATTGTTGTTGATTACGTTACTAAGTGGGTAGAAGCTATTCCAACTAGTAGTGCTGATCATAAAACTTCTATTAAGATGCTTAAAGAAGTTTTTTCCCCGAGGTTTGGACTCCCTAGATATTTAATGACCGATGGTGGTTCACATTTTATTCATGGTGCCTTTCGTAAAATGCTTGCTAAGTATGACATTAATCATAGAATTGCATCTCCTTATCACCCACAGTCTAGTGGTCAAGTAGAATTGAGTAACAGAGAGCTCAAATTAATTTTGCAAAAGACTGTTAATAGATCTAGAAAGAATTGGTCCAAGAAACTTGATGATGCATTATGGGCCTATAGAACTGCATATAAAAATCCTATGGGTATGTCTCCGTATAAAATGGTTTATGGTAAAGCATGTCATTTACCTCTTGAGCTAGAACTAAGACATATTGGGCCATTAAAGAGCTCAATTATGATTTTAAACTTGCTGGAGAGAAGAGGCTTTTTGACATTAGCTCACTTGATGAATGGAGAACCCAGGCTTATGAAAATGCCAAATTGTTTAAAGAAAAGGTTAAAAGATGTCATGACAAAAGGATACAAAATCGTGAGTTTAATGTAGGTGATTATGTATTGTTATACAACTCTCGTTTAAGATTTCTTGCAGCCAAACTCCTCTCTAAATGGGAAGGTCCTTACGTTATCGAGGAGGTCTATCGTTCCGGTGCCATAAAAATCAACAACTTCGAAGGCACAAATCCGAGGGTGGTGAACGGTCAAAGAATCAAAAATTATATCTCAGGTAATCCTATAAATGTTGAAACTAATATCATTGAAACCGTAACCCCGGAGGAATACGTAAGGGACACTTGCCAAGACGTTTCAGACTCCGAAAAGGAATAGGTATGTGGTACGGTAAGTAAACCGACTCCAAAACAGTTCTAATGGCAATTTTTCTCCGTTTTGGAATATTTATAAAAATAGGAAAATAAGAAGCAGACCGAAAAGGAAACGAGGCTTCCACGAGGGTGGATGGCGCGCCCTACCCCCTAGGCGCGCCCTACCCCCTGGGCGCGCCCCCTGCCTCGTGGGCACCTCGTGTGCTCTCCGGACTCTGTTTTCTTGCACGATACTTCTTTTGCTCGATAAAAATTCATTATATAATCTCCCGAAGGTTTTGACCATCGTATCATGCAAATATCACCTATCTTTGTTTCGAGCTATTTCTGCCGTAGATTAGAGCAAGATGTCTTCTCAAGAGTCAGTCGGGGAGAGTCGGGTGTCTCATCCGACACCAGGTCCAGGAGCAAACATCGATGCCTATCACTTTGGGCCATCAACGGAGGAAGAGATGGAAGCTGACTTGAAAAGGATAGGTGCCATGGAGGAGGATCAAGAAGTTACTTCTCGTTTCCAGGCAGGACTTACGATGGGGGAACCACAAAGCTCAGCTATTCCAAACTCGGTTATCCCTTCCAATGTTAGATTTCTTTCTTATGAAAATATGAAAAAGAGTGTTACTTGTTCTCCCACAGCTATGCAACATCCTTGGGTGAAAGGTGCTTTAGCCGTCACTGGCAAGCTCCGTGAGGATATAATGAACCTCAAGCAGCAAGTCAATAAGCTCGAGGAAGAGAATCGTATCCTAAGGGGCATCATCGCCAAGAATATCACGTCATCACGCCCAAAGAAGGAGACATAATCACATGGGTATGGGCACTCCCCTTGGCAACTGCCAAGCTTGGGGGAGTGCCCCGGTATCGTATCACCATCACTTTTATCTTTACCATTTTTCTTAGTTCGATCATTTTGATAATATCTTGATCTAGCAGAATAAAGTTTTAGTATGATCTAGTTGTGAGTTTTGCTTTATGATCCTTCTATGTAATCGAGTCCGTGAGCTATATATAATAAAGATTAGTGTTGAGTCAAGGGCTTGATGATTTTGCTATGATCTTGAGGGAATAAAATAAAAGAGAAGAAATAAAAAGAAATAAAGAGATCATATGGATCTTATGGAAAGTAATGAGCTCACATATAAAGAGTATGATGAATAAAAGTTGTTGAGAGTTGACAAACATAGTTTTGGTCATCGTTGCAATGAATAGGAAGTAATAAAGAAAGAGAGGTTCACATATAAATATACGATCTTGGACATCTTTTATGATTGTGAGCACTCATTAAAGTATGACATGCTAAGAGTTGACGTTGGACAAGGAAGACAGCGCAATGGGTTATGTTTTCTTACATCCGAGATAAATTATATTGTCATGGATCGTCCAACATGTTGAGCTTGCCTTTCCCTCTCATGCTAGCCAATTTCTTTGCACCAAGTAGAGACACTACTTGTGCTTCCAAATATCCCTAAACCCATTTTGCCTTGAGAGTCCACCATACCTACCTATGGATTGAGTAAGATCCTTCATGTAAGTTGTCATCGGTGCAAGCAATAAAAATTGCTCTCTAAATATGTATGACTTATTAGTGCGGAGAAAATAAGCTTTATACAATCTTGTGATATGGAAGAAATAAAAGTGACGGACTGCATAATAAAGGTCCATATCAAAAGTGGCAATATAAAGTGATGTTCTTTTGCATTAAGATTTTGTGCATCTAACCATAAAAGCGCATGACAGCCTCTTCTTCCCTCTGCGAAGGGCCTATCTTTTACTTTTATCTTCTACCTTACATAAGAGTCATGGTGATCTTCACCTTTCCTTTTTACATTTTATCCTTTGGCAAGCACAATATGTTGGAAAGATAGTGATATATATATATATATATATATATAGCTAATTGGATGTGAGTCTTCATGAACTATTATTGTTGACATTACCCTTGAGGTAAAATGTTGGAAGGCAAAAGTATAAGCCCCCATCTTTCTCTGTGTCCGATTAAAACTTCATACCCATAAATATTGCGTGAGTGTTAGCAATTGTGAAAGACTAAAAGATGGTTGAGTATGTGGACTTGCTGAAAAGCTCTTATATTGACTCTTTCCTATGTTATGATAAATTGCAATTTCCTCAATGACTGAGATTAGAGTTTGTTGGTTCTCAATGAAGTTTATGATTCAT
>NC_041382.1:666671256-666686028 GCF_002162155.2 Triticum dicoccoides | reverse complement strand
CCCTCATGTCCGTATTTTATTTTTATCGACACCTCTATCTCTAAACATGTGGACATATTTTTCGATTTCGGCTTTCGCTTGAGGACAAGCGAGGTCTAAGCTTGGGGGAGTTGACACGTCTATTTTGCATCATGCTTTTATAACGATATTTATTGCATTATGGGCTGTTATTACACACTATGTCACAATACTTATGCCTATTCTCTCTTATTTTACAAGGTTTACATGAAGAGGGAGAATGCGGCAGCTTGGATTCTGGGACAGAAAAGGAGAAAATATTAGAGACCTATTTTGCACAGCTCCAAAAGTCCTGAAACTTCACGGGAGTTATTTCCCGAATATATAAAAAATACCGAGCGCAAGAAGTACCAGAGGGGGGCCACCCACCAGCCACGAGGGTGGGGGGCGCACCCTATCCCCCTGGGCGCGCCCCCATGCCTCGTGGGCCCCCTGGTGGCCCTCCGATGCCCATCTTCTGCTATATGGAGTCTTTCGTCGAGGAAAAAAATCATAAGCAAGCTTTCGGGACGAGACTTCGCCGCCACGAGGCGGAACCTTGGCGGAACCAATCTAGGGCTCCGGCAGAGCTGTTCTGCCGGGGGAACTTCCATCCGGGAGGGGGAAATCATCACCAGCGATCCTCTCATTGGGAGGGGTTCAATCTCCATCAACATCTTCACCAGCACCATCTCATCTCAAACCCTAGTTCATCTCTTGTATCCAATCTTTGTATCCAAACCTCAGATTGGTACCTGTGGGTTGCTAGTAGTGTTGATTACTCCTTGTAGTTGATGCTAGTTAGTTTACTTGGTGGAAGATTATATGTTTAGATCCATTATGCATATTAATACCCCTCTGATTATGAACATGAATATGCTTTGTGAGTAGTTATGTTTGTTCCTGAGGACATGGGAGAAGTCTTGCTATTAGTAGTCGTGTGAATTTGGTATTCGTTCGATATTTTGATGAGATGTATGTTGTCATCCCTCTAGTGGTGTCATGTGAACATAGACTACATGACACTTCACCATTGTTTGGGCCTAGAGGGAGGCATTGGGAAGTAATAAGTAGATGATGGGTTGCTAGAGTGACAGAAGCTTAAACCCTAGTTTATACATTGCTTCGTAAGGGGCTGATTTGGATCCATATGTTTCATGCTATGGTTAGGTTTACCTTAATACTTCTGTTGTATTTGCGGATGCTTGCAATGGGGGTTAATCATAAGTGAGATGCTTGTCCAGGTAAGGACAACACCCAAGCACCGGTCCACCCACATATCAAATTATCAAAGTACCGAACGCGAATCATATGATCGTGATGAAAACTAGCTTGACGATAATTCCTATGTGTCCTCAGGAGCGCTTTCCTTCATATAAGAGTTTGTCCAGGCTTGTCCTTTGCTACAAAAAGGATTGGGTCATCTTGCTGCACTTTATTTACACTTGTTACTTGTTACTCGTTACCAATTACCTTATCACAAAACTATCTGTTACCGATAATTTCAGTGCTTGCAGAGAATACCTTGTCGAAAACCGCTTATCATTTCCTTCTGCTCCTCGTTGGGTTCGACACTCTTACTTATCGAAAGGACTACGATAGATCCCCTATACTTGTGGGTCATCACAAACCAATGACACAGGTATTTTTACGAGTTCAAGCCTCTCATGAAGGAGATAACAACCCTACGTCTCGTGCTCCGGAGAGACTTTCTCTATTTTTGTATGATCGTGGAATTACAGTGAGTGTGTGAGAGAGTTTTTAGAGAGGGAGAGGGATGGAAGAATACATCCTTGCCCGTCTAAGTGGTGAGGGGTGGCTTGTAAAGAGCGGGCCACCCCCTGACCTCCTAAGTGGAACCATTGTTTCAGCCCACTATAGAAGGTAACTAACGTATTAAAACATTTGTAACATCGTGTCATCATGAGACCCGGGCATGCTAAAGTAAATGTGTCAAATCTAGAGGTCTTGCTGATGCAACTTCTTTAAGAATGATGGTGGGCTTCCTAACACGGTCCTGATATTGCCCTTGTAGAGCTTTTGGGCAGTTCTTCCATTTGCAATGCATGTAATCAAGAGATCCGAGAAAACCTGACCAGCCTCCGGATTTGGATATTGCTAAGAGCCTTTTGATGTCTGTGTCAGTTGGTTCTCAAGTACCGAGGTTCAAACACCTCGGCCATCACAGTAGCAAAGCTGATAATGGCATCTCCGCGTGTGCTTTTAGACATCAAGAGGTACTCGTCCCACGAACATGCGTTTGTGCCATATGAAAGCATCTGCAATACAATCGTGCACTTCTGGTAACCCAACTTCCTGCATCCTTCTTCAAGATGAAATAGTCATCTTATGATTAGGCGCCATTATAGAGGCGATTGAAAAGATTTTTTCGATCCGAAAGCACCGATCCGCGAATAGGGCATGAGGAGAAAAGTAGTCGTCCATCAGCGTCAAATGCCCCCATGCCCTGTTCCGATCAACACTCGATGACCCTTAATCGATACCTTGAAATTGGGAACATGCTCTTCTGCACGCTCCGCGTCTGCAAGGACTGCCTACATCATCGTTGTTTGATCTGCAATCCTTCTCATCAGACGAGTCATAAGACGACTCATTGTAGTGCTCGTTCACGTACTCCATGTCCGAATCCATTGCTTCAAAGAAGCTACGAAATATTTAGCACGACCATTTCACCAAACACTTGTTGGGCATGGTGACACCCGCAGGGGCCGATGGTACCTATGCCACAAATGGACGAGAGGTGCAGACCAGCGGCGTTGGCAAAGCGGCATGACGACCGGGTGGAGCGACAGAGGACGCGGAGGTCTAGGAAGGGCTTGGCAAGCAGCTAGGATGGTAGAGTGACATCGGCGACGGCAAGTGAGGAAGCTGATGCACAGAAAGAGAGAAAGGATGGAGATGCGAGTCCGGGTGTGGTTTTGGATGGCCGGGGTGTAGGATTCCTACACGAGAGCAGTCTAGACTCCTGCAAAGCCCTCTAGTTTGCTTCCGTTTTATGAAAAACCAGACAAGCAAACTAGTCTACAGACCCATGCGAGAGACAAATTGCGTCCGGACAACATGTCCAGACGATCTGTGAGCGATTTAAGGGTCACTTTGGAGATGACCTTGGTCTCTTTCGCGGCGAACCAGCGGCTCATCATAGGAAATAGGGCAACTCCAATGCGCTGACGCAAACGGACACTGATTTTGTCCATTTTTTGTCCATTTAGGTTGGCATTTTGGGGGTGTCTGCCCCCGTCCGCGTATGGATGGTCAGTGCGTCCAATGGGCCGACACATTTTCGTCCACGCGGCCGATCTGCCACCACATTTTTGCTACTTATTTCACATACATATCAAAACATCGGCCAAAGTTCGCATAATTCATATCCAAGTAAAAGTATCATAGTTATTACAACCAAATAAAAATCTCATAGTTTACAAGCAGTCATCTTTTACGATCATGCTGTGCATGATCACACAAGCAGTCATCACCTCCCACAACATCTTGGTGCTCCAAATTCTAGTAGGATACCGAAAAATGGCCAATCGAGATTGGAGAACACCAAAAGCACGCTCCACATCCTTCCTAGCACGCTCTTGTGCTTGGGCAAATCTCTGTCTCTTCTCTTATATCGGGTTGGGGATTGTCTTCACAAGAGTAGTCCAATGAGGATAGATACCATCAACTAGGTAGTATCCTTTGTTGTAGTGGTGGCCATTGATCTCAACATTGACCTTTGGGCAGTTACCTTCCGCAAGCCTTCCGAACACTGAAGAACGCTGAAGCACGTCAATAACATTGTGCGAGTCGATCATGCCAAAAAAGAGTGTCAAATCCAAAGATCTTGCGAAGCCACAACCTATAGTATGACAGTCCACGCTTTCACATGGCTCTTATATTTCCAATGCCAAGCAGATGGACAGTTCTTCCACTTTTAGTGCATACAATCTATGCTACCAAGCATCCCCAGAAGCCCCTATCTACATTGATCGCCAACAGTCGGGTTGTATCTACAGCAGTTGGCTCTCTCAAGTACTCTGGGCCAAACAACACTACCACAGCCTTGCAAAACCTGTACATGGATTCTAGGCACGTGGACTCACTCATGCGAACATACTCATCAATCATATCACTAGGTATTCGGTACGCAAGCATCCAAATAGCTGCAGTGCATTTCTGATAAGAGGAGAAGCCAACCTTTCCCAAGGGCATCCTCCTTGCATACGGAATAATCATCGTACGCCACCCCCTCCCGAATATGATTGAACACATGTCTAGCCATCCGGAAGCGGCGCCGGAATAGCTTGTGTTTGAAAAGTGGGGAAGAGGACTTGAAGTAGTCTTCCCAGAGTAGGGAATGACCGCTCTCTCTCTCTATTCGGATTCAACGCTGGAGCTGGCCTAGGATCGAGCCCTAAACATCGGCTGATGCCTAGCAATGTGGTCATGGACGACCAAAATAGCAACCAAAAACTCCTCATCATCCGGAGATGAATCATCCAAATCGCAAAATGAAGTTGTTGAAAAAGTATTCGTCTCCACTATCCATTTGTACCTTGCGGGCGAAACGTCGAACACCTTGCGGGCGAAACGTCGAACACCTTGCGAGCATGGTTGAAGAAGCAGGTCAGTGAAGAGCCCACGCCTCTCCTAGACCAGGCAGCAAGCCTGTCGGTGTGGAGGCGACTGTGGCGTTAAACGCCGAACGAGGAAGACGGGCTTGGAGCGTTGTAGGCGGTGGCGGAGGCGAGAAGGGTGGCGTGGTCGGGGGAGGGGGGGGGGGTGCTACAACGGCGGCGAAAACAGGCCCGGCTTGCCTGCAAGAGTGGCTGTTGGGATCAGCGTGTTGCTGGGTGAGGTTTGTAGGTGCAGGCGGCGGCCTGGGCAGCGTCCAACCGGCCGGAACTGGGCGACGACAGCGAGGGTGGTATGGCCGGGTGTCTTGGCTGTGGACGGGAGAGGAGGGGCATGTCTAATGTGCCACCGACTGGCGGATCAGGGGGGAAAACAAGGGCGGGCATCGCGCGCGTCCACACCGACGCAAACCCGGCCCAAATTTAAACCAGAAACGGGTCACGCACGGACAAGAAGCAGACGCGTTGGACCGTGGTTTGTGTCCGTTTTGATCCAAAAGGACGTGAGCGGACAGAATGCGTCGGCGCGTTGGAGGCTCTTAGTCCTTGGGGTGCATCATCAGTTCGACTGACAGCAACCACCTCAACTCAGGTATGGCAATACTGTTCCACTAATTTTGTAGCATCGCGGCATTGCTCCTAGGGTTCTGGGATTCATACCGAAGCATTTTCTCACTAGTCGATGAGATGTGATCTCCACAAGGATTTGCAGTAATATCTCTTTCTCGTTTTTCATGCAGTGAATTCCTTGCACCCGAACAGGCTAAAAATTTCCTGGACTTCACTCACATTTTTATTTTTGCATCAAAATACTTGTTGCTTCTCTGCATGTGTTATGTTTGAATGGCAGCCCAGTGTCGAATTTTTAGTAGCTTCCTGATAAGATTGTAAAAACGGAAAATATAAATAAGTTTTTTCTTGTAAAATTACCCAGGTTTAACATGATATGAAGCCCCCAAATTGCACTAAAGGATACTGTATCGATTTGTAGCAAAGCTCCTGAATTCCTGATGATTGCAGAGTGGTTGACTATTCTGGTGAAGGAGATTTTGTTAAATAATACTCGTAACTAGACCATGTCGGCGCGCGTTACTGCGCCCGTCTATTTTTTTTACTCAAATGATTGTGATTTTTGTAAATATACGAGGCATAACAAGGAAGTAACTTGTAAAAAGGATTTCACCCCAATAGAAGAGTGGAACTAAAAAAACGATTTGTTTCATGATTCTTCATAAAGCTATAGTGCTCTTCACATTCTTTGTAAGAGTTTTTGCAGAATAGCAATTGAAAACATTAGTAAGAATTGTTTCAATCATAGCCTCATTTGGCCGTACATAGCCAGTGCTCTCATCTTCTTGTTGAGCTATATATATAATTTCTTCACTGATATATATCATCCTAAGCATAAAAAATGACATGTTACATGATCATCGCATGGATATGCAAATTAAGTAGCTATTGCTTAGAAGAATAAATGAACTTGTTATACTGCATTCCTAAAATGTAATACATGCATACTGTAATAAAAAAAACAGTCGCTTGCAGGAAATATCTGTAAAGACAGTCATAAGATGGATCTGGTACCAGAAAACTACAAATCACTTGCAGGAAAGGGTCGGGTAGGTGTATTCCAGACGTAATAATCATTGAAGATACATACTCTAAAAGTCTGCAACCTGTAATAACACACCCGAGTTACACATTATGAAGGCGAAGTGCATAGGTTCAATCTGAACAAATGATTTCCCTGAAAGATAAACCGAGGAAAGTACTTGGAGTATGGACATAGGATTTATCTCTTAGCAATTCCCTTTCATATATAAAAGAGAAAAGTCCTTCATTGCGCTTTAGGACCTGCAGTAACCAAAAACTATTGAGCCGGCGGTGTCTATATTGATACTCGCGTGTTGGCCTAAGATGACATTAAATTGATCTATGAGTAACATCCAGATCGAATATTTATTTGAATAGACAAAGATATTATAGCCAGGAAAGTCTAATTTGTCAATGTCATGGAAATTTATATTAAGGCTAACCAATCATACGTCTCTGCATAATCTTACTTAAGATCAGCGATTTTGTCGTCAGAGCAGTGGCCCTGCCTGTCTAGCTCTATCTAGCGAGGAACAGAAGCTCGTCTAGGATTATAAGGAATCCAATGGCCAAAGACATCCAAAATTTCAAATCCGACAGCTAAAATCGCTGATAGCCTGAGAGGGCTGGATTAATACGCGGTTTTAATATGCTTCAGAAAATCAAAGGTATATATAAATACTTCATAGTTGGTTTTTTATGTCTAGATTGACGTATTTTTCTGGTGTCTTGGAACAGTCCATGTGAAGATGTGTACATCGTATCAGCTAAAATTATTTGTACCACCCAGAAGACAAATAATACTTAATAGAGAACAAAAATAACATGTAATTAAACCGCAAGAAGTTACAAAAATAAAGCAGTCAATATGTGCAGGAATCTGTGCAATGTTTTGAAGGTAAATCTGCACTGAAGTGGAAATAGTGAAGCATTCCATGACCTCTCGGCAGATCAAAACCTATATTATCTTCCTTACACTCTTGCTTGGATTGGCATTTAGTTCAGCACCTACAGGGTTACAATCTACACTACTTCCGCAGATGATTCCTAAGCATTTGAAATTGAAGGAAGAAACATATGCATATAATTTGACCATATACACGCAGTAGCTTCTGAAGGGCCTTCTTTTTTGGCAAGAAAGCTGCTGAAGAGCCCATAGTTTTCTAAATCTCTAATAATAGGTAGGCATACAATTTACTTTTAAAAGCACACTTAAGCGACTATAGTAGTGCCTAGTAATAATATGTGGTACAGTACAGCCACAACAACTGATCTAGTATCATAATACGGATCAGGTATTGTCTACAGAACACAAAAAGGAATCAGAGTTAGTGTATCCTCGCAGAAGATCATTGGACCAAAAGTGGAACTACTGTATTATAATATTAGAAGCAAAATACACATGACGCATTATCTGCAATACCCATGTGTCAGTTGCAGCGTCAGATCGCTAGTGGGAGGGGCTGACTGAGTCTTGCGGTGAGCGCCGCCGCTTAAAGTGGAGATCGACAAAAGAATACGCCGGTAGTGGCTGGGGAGGCCACGCACCATGACCGGCCGACACCTGGATCAATCGGCCCTCGGTTCACCCGCATCTAGCGCTTCCGCTTGATCCCCTCGAGCTGGATTCCCTCGCGAGTGGCACGAGGCGGTCGCCCACTTCGCCTGAATTGAGCGGCCGTGGCATCCGCCTTGGTTAGGGTTAGCGAGCACACCAATCGCCCAAGACTGATCGGTTCGATGCTTTTTGGACCGCTCACCGAATGCTCCTTCGCTATGTGGGCTGTTTGGCCCAATTAACCAGATTAGTCAGAAAAAGTTACGGGAGTAGCTGCCCTCACCGAGATGCGGCTTGCGGGGACGGGAGCTTTGCATCCAACGGCTAGAGATGGCCATAATGTGAAATCAGACGGCTCCGAAGGCTGATACCGTGAGGGAGCTCCTAAGGTGCCCAGTTTTAATGTCTTAAAATTGCAGTTGAAGGCGATGAGCCTGAGTCAATGAACTAAAGACTCTGACTCCTCTCTGAAAGTTTTTGCTCTAATGAAATGATTGCAATTTTCCTATACCATTACTGGTGATATCATCATGCAATACAACCCATATATAAAAGGTGAGCCAACGCCCCCTCCGATTGTTTTTTTTATTTATATTTTTACCAGTAGCATTATTGTAAATTTCCTAGACTATGACCAGTGCCATTACCATACACTCCCTCCGTTCCTAAATATTTGTCTTTTTAGAGATTCAAATGGACTACCACATACGGATGCATATAGACATATTTTAGAGCGTAGATTCACTCATTTTGCTCCGTATGTAGTCACTTGTTGAAATCTCTAGAAAGACAAATATTTAGGAATGGAGGAAGTAACTTATACATAAAAGGTCAGCCAGTTGCCATTTCATTTTCTTTTTTCCATTTGTTTATATTTCTGTAACTTTGTTTAAGTGCAGGTCTTTCTTGTGTGCAGATTAGTATTAACACGTATCAATTCAAAACATTCGAAGGAAAAGAAGTATTGTGGGTATATGGCGACATTGCTTTTCTATATAAACACACATTGCAAGCAACTTGTTCCAGAGTTATACTTTACAGTTCGCTTATCTTTGCAGAATATATAAAAACGTCTCTATACAACTCTGTTCATCAAGAGGCCCAAGTTTCATCAGGTCTATTTTCCCTTCCTCATCATTTCCACAAACTCTTCATAGTCGATATTCCCATCCTGTGAGTTTAACAATGACAGGGGTTAAATATGTTCAGTTGGCACTAAAGTGGGACAAAATCGTTTCGAAAGAAAGATGAGGGGAAGAAAGCTCACTCTGTCTTTGTCAACTTCGTCCAATACTGCTTTAATATTTGCTTCATCACCCATTCCATACTCTGTCATGGCTTGTTCTAGTTCTTCTCTTGATATGTACCTACAGTTATTATTGTGCACATTGTCTATGATTAGTACCTGCTGACTGACGTTGTTCTCGGTGGATGGTGATAGTGAGCCACCAGCACACACACACACCCTCAATTTGGTAAGTCTGGTCCATAGCAAGCAGAAAATAATGCAAGAACGGCACAAATGAGTATTGTTAATTTTTATACATTCAATAGCACGATTGGTACTTAAATTGGCTTCACAAGTTTAGCGTTGGTTAATTGTATCCCCCTTAATTTATGGTGATGCATGCAAGATAAAGTATATTTATTGGTTAGCGAAATTAGAATTACCCGCTGTTATCTTTGTCAAAGTGTTGAAATGCGCGGAGCAAATCCTCCTCCTTTTCCACCTTATGTTTATTCATCATAGCAGTCAGGAATTCCGTGTAATCTATGCTGCCACTCTTGTCTACATCAACCTGAATCATAGCATGGTCAATGAAATCTTCATATACTTAGCTTATGGTGAAGGGTGAAACAAAAGAAAAATGATCTTACTGCTTCCATAAGCTTCTGAACCTCTGCCTCAGTAATCTTTGATCCTAACTTTGTTAAACCAATTTTCAGTTCTTCAACTGTGATGGTCCCACTCTTGTCTGTGTCCATGTTGTTGAACATCTGTTTCAGGCCCTTGATTTCCTCAGGTGACAGATTCTCTGCAATTACCTTGAGATGAAATGCAAGAAGCAGCCTGTCAGCTCAATTATACCAAGATATAGTAGCAGCCATCTTTGTCAAGGACAATTCACCTTAAGCGCCAGTTGTTTTAGCTTGTTCATCGCCTTGAATTGCTTCATTCTTGACAGGACCGCGCTGTCGATAGGCCTGTCGGATGCACCGCCTTCTTTGAGCCATGGATGTTCTGCGCACGGACAAGCAGATTTATCGCAATGATGTAGTATAATCTATACAAATGCAGAAGAACTCTTCACTCATAACCAAACCCCAGATGGTGCACTTACCTAGGGCCTGTGCTGCCGTGATACGCCTCTTGGGATCTCTGTTTAACATTTGTCTGATAAGATCCTTTGCGCTTTCAGATATCGTCGGCCAGGGGCTGCTACTGAAATCAAGTTGACCCACCAGTATAGCATCAAATATGCCCTTCTCAGTTTCTGCTCAGATTTGCAAATTGCAAGATTTAGCCCTGTGATATGCACAATGTAGTATGTGTGTCTGAAGATGGATGGATACTTACCTGCCCAGAAAGGCGGTGAACCGCATAAGAGAATGTACAAGATCACTCCAGCGCTCCAGACATCGATTTCTCTCCCATAATTCCGATGCAGTACTTCTGGCGCCACATAGTATGCACTTCCCACAATGTCCTTGTACACCTTTCCTGCATTTTTTGAGGGGAAAAAATGCTATATATTTGTATCTTATATGCAATGTTGGACTGAATCGTCTATCTGAATTATCCTCTCCTCTGTTGCAACTTGCAACAATGCATTCTGCATTGATTTATGCTTGGATAATACTATATGTTCGTGTTGCATTGAGACTGTGCTGTAAATCATGTCATGTGTGGGAGTGGGATCATGGAAAAGTTTGTGGCATGGTGCTGGCTGACCTTCTTCGATGAAGACGGAGAGGCCGAAGTCGATGGCCTTGAGCGGGGCGTCGTCGGCGGGGCTGGCGAGCAGGAAGTTCTCGGGCTTGAGGTCCCGGTGCAGGACCCCCATGAAGTGGCAGACGTGGACGACGGTGAGGATGTCCCTGCAGACGGCGGCGGCCTGGCGCTCGGAGTAGCTCCCCTTGGCGGTGATGCGGTCGAAGAGCTCCCCGCCGGAGCAGAACTCCATGACGAGGTGCACGCTCTCGGCGTCCTCGAAGGCGCCCCGGAACTCGGCGATGTTGGGCTGGCCGCTGAGGTGCTGCAGGATGGTCACCTCCCGGCGCATGTCCTCCACGTCGGCGCGCCGCACCAGCTTGCGCTTGGACACCGACTTGCAGGCGTACTTGAGCCCCGTGGCGCGCTCCGTGCACAGGTACGTCGTCCCGAACTGCCCGCTCCCGAGCTTCCGCTCCAGGTTGTACAGCGCGCGCACGTCCGCCATGGGCCGCTGCAGCACCGGACCGATCTCGCCGACGGGCACCTTCCGGGACAGCGACCCGGACAGGAAGCTCGGCAGGGGCGGCCGGCCGGACGGCCTGGGCGGCGGCTGCGGCTTTGGGAACGTCGGACGCCGCGACGCCGTGGACGGCGGCCGCGGCGGCTTGCCGGTCCCGTACCCGGCGGGCGGCGGCTGCTCGCCGAACGACGGCGGCGGCCGCTCGAAGGACCCCGACGAGATGGGTATCTCGTACGTCTTGGTGAAGCAGTTGCCCATGGCTACAGTTTCCTCCCTCCTCCTCTCTCGCTCGCTCTCTCGGTCGCCCGTTCTTGGAGGAACCGAGAGCGAAAGGGATGGGGGTTTTGAAGCGGGGGTTATCCGCGGGACGGCGCGCCGGAGCTGTGCTTGGCGTGGGCGGATGGATGCCGGCGATGATGCCTGTCCCGTCCCCGCGTTCGCTTTTGGTCCGGGGTTTGAGCTTTATGCGCTGTTTGGTTCTCGTGGGAGGGAAAGAAAAGATTCAAAGGGAGGGGCTAATCAAGCCTCGGAATCACGCTATCTTATGCTCAGTGATTTTATTCGGCGTCGGTGAAGCAGAAACAACGGCGCGCAGCCGCTCTGTTTCGCCTTGCTCTGTTTTCTATCGAAGAAAACGCGTGGATGTCGATGTGGCCTTGATCGGATGATCGAGTTTGCAGAACCTTTGCCTTTTGTAGTGAAACCGAACTTCACTTTTCAGAGGTTTTGGGTTGATAACAAGTGGCCACGCATGGCACGTGGTAAATACTCCGAGTAGAACCTAGCATCCAAGAGCATCTTTCTCGTATACCCAACCCATTAAGGTTCAAGTCCTAATACTTGCATTCTTTCTAGATTTATTTTAGGATTTTCGACGATGCGCTTTCAGTGGGTGAAGACGTTTCCATCGACGACGAAGCGCCCACGGTGACTTCGCAAATTTCAAGATGATATGCCGGCTCGAAGGTGCTCATAAGAGTAGAGTGTGCATGTGTGCGTTTATATGGGTGAGTGTATGGACATAAGTATAAGCGGGTGCGTCTATACTGTGTTAAAAAAAGAGCATCCGTCCATTATCGGCCCAAAAGGATTGGGCAGTTGCCCGGTCATGACTTTCCTACCCAACTGGACCTATCAAATTCAACCCAAATGTTCGGGTTGTCCGGCACTACCCATACCCAGCCCGTATGGGGACGGATACAGGGACGCCTGGATGCGCTCGCCACGTAGGTTGTGGCCCACTATGGCCCGCCACGACTCCATAACAACCCCATCCCCGTCGAACAAAACCCTAATTCTCAGTCCGCTCCGCTCTCACTTAGTTCCCTCCTCTTCACGTGCCCTTTCCTCTAACATGGCAAGCTCCGGCAGCGAGTTCAATCCCATCGACCGGGACGGCCTCATGAAGGAGGAGGGCTCCGGCAATGAGACGTCGGGCGACGAGGAGCTTGCGCTCTGCATTTCCATTGAGCAGTCCCGGGTGGACACTGGCAAGAGCTCAAGCTTCGCGCCATTTGCGTCGTCGCCAGTGGATCGCTGCGGCAGTGCGACCCAGCGCGGTGGCCCAGCCAACTGAAGTATGTCAGCCCTGACTTAGCTTTTCTAGTGGCTTTTTGGCGTTGAAATTTTTATAGATATGATGGATTTTGTATGATGATTAACTTGAAGAACAAATCTTCTTGTACTCTTGAGCCCCTCTTAATAGTGCGGAATCCGTATAACTCAAGAGCCGAACATGAAATCTATGCTTTATCACCTTCAAAACATATGTCTCGAGTCTCAATTTGGGATGGGAGGGAGGAGGGGTCGACAATCCTCGATACCTTTTGCATAAGGTGCTAAAACCTGATAATTCACTTAGCTAACACATCGGTTTATATAATTGTGTGTCATCAACACGAAATGTCATTAGGGGCCTACATGCACTTTCAGGAATATGATGACTTTTTTTTTGCGGGTGAGGAATATGATGACTTGACGACGATGGGAGACATACGTGGGCAGTGGGCTGGTCTGTGGGCTCAAATGCTCAATCATGAGTGGGCTTTTGCTAAATCAATACATAATATTCACCTTTTTTTTCTTCTGGAAATTATAGGTGGGCCGAGGCCCACCCTGCCTACATGCTAGGTCCGCCATGGCACCATCAAACCGCGAGAGCTATATCTCACTTATAGCGAGACGGTAGGAACTCTCGCCAGAATCGCCTACAGTAATGGGCCGACCCATAATAGCATACTTAAAATAAATAGAGTAGAAAAAGCGAGCACTCATGGATGGATCCAGGATCTCCTGGTTGCTAGCTACTGAGGCATCGTCAGGTTGGTGTTATTTTCGTCCCACCACTTTCAATCGTTTTTTTGCTGTGTTTTTTTCGTCTCCCTTCCCACCACCACTCTTCACGTTGGTTTATTTTTCTCTTCATTTTTTTTAGCAAAGCAACACTTTCCTAACGTACAGAAAATCACGGACTAAACTTTCCTAATTTATTCAAATCAATCAATATCTCTTATTAATGCAATTTATTTTAGAAAACAAATAACATATTTTCTGGAAACAAATAACGAGTTTTCTGGAAACAAATAAACTCGTCATGAAAGCATTTATGTATATATTTAATTTATTATCTATTTCATGATTTTTTGTCGTTCTTTTTCGTCACACCAACACCCTCGTCCACGGGTTGTTTCATCCTATTTGACAAGCCAAGGAGCCCTCATCCACGGGTTGTCGTTTCTTTTCATTCGACTCCCGCGCCCCTCGATTCTCCTCCGATTACTTTCCAATTCTTCTTTACATTCTTTCCCTTTCATCACCGAGAGGACAAAGAGGATATGAAAGAAAATCAGAATTGGGCTCGCTAGCAAATGCATTACGTTGGTTGTACCCCGCCGGCCCCACCACCAAAACCTAACACCGCCTCGCCCCTGCTCACCCCGTGGCCGCCGCCGCCACCCGCCTCCCTCAGCCTGACACCGCTCCCAAACGCCTTCCTCACCACGACCGACACCACCTGCAGGTTGCACGACGGCGCGCCTGGCTTACCTTCATCTACGTTGCCCGCCGCAGCCCATGCGCGGCCTGGCTCGACCTTGGCCGACGCACTCTACCACGACAAGCTGCGGCTCGGGAAGGACTTGAGCGCAGGGGCAGGCGGGCAGCGGCGGTACCGTCGCAGGGCCCTAATGTGGAAGCCCTCAAACCCTTAAATCTTTATAAATAATTTTTCTTTTACAGTTTACGAACAAAAAATCACATAGACTAGAGCCCCTTAACTCTCAAACCCTCATTTTTTAAGGGTCCAACTTTCAAACCCTCTCCTAACCTTAAAAAGTAAGGGTTGGGGAGCAAAGCTACCCCAACCTTCATTTGGCGGTTATCCCCGCGCGGGAGGGATTTTTCCCGCGCCCACGCCCGCGTCAGCCGCTGCTAGTCGCCCCCGCCGCCGCCGGCCGCCCCGTCAACCTCCCGCACGCCCACGCCCGCCCCGCTCCCAGCCGCCGGCCTCTCCTCCACCTCCTCCCGGCCG
>NC_041382.1:666664966-666671203 GCF_002162155.2 Triticum dicoccoides | reverse complement strand
CTCCGCCCCCGCGCCGCCCTCCGCCCGTCGTGCACGAGGTGCTCGACGGTATGCCCGCAACGACAACGTCATTCATGGGGAATATTCCGTTATAAGGGTTGGGTTTGAGGGTTCTAATCTTTGCCCCTGTCTTTCAACCCGTAAAAGTGCATAAAAAAACCATTTTTGAACCCTTAAAACGCTAGTGAGGGTTTGAGGGTTTGAGAGTTCTACTAAACATGCTCTAATCCCAGATCACGTATGAGCCGGACGGGCACTTCCAGATCACCCTCCACGGCGAGCCCAACGTAAGTGGCGCCCTCTCCCTTCGTTATCCCACACATGTGAACCCCTCGTGGTCAAGGTGGCGGCGTCGGCAGGTCACGTGTACGCCGATGAGAGCAGCCATCCGATTCTGTGAAGCCACCCCATGACTCCCTCCGCTCTCTGACCATTGCTACGATGGAAAATTGGAAATACATCAGTGCGGAGTGCCCTCGCTGCCATCAGATGCACTAGGCGTCAAAGCCGTCAATTGTGTTCTAGCCTCACATGTATGCAAGCTGCTTCACAAAAGGCTCCACCTACAATCTTCTTGAATTTTTCACTGTATGAAGATGAATGAATAATATACCTGTTGGGTGACGTGCAGATGCTATGAACTCTACCAGCTCTATAAATTCGCATGTTGTGTTAGTGCATTCTAATTTGTTTGGTACATATGCTGCAATGAACTCGTAGCCACAAGCTTTCCCTTCTCTTTAGCATTGCTTTTCAACTACAATTGACAAAGGAGCATTGGCGACCTCAGGGAGTTGGGTGCCAAGGTGGAGTTGCGGAAGTTGTTCATCCGGAAGGTCGTCTTCTCCAAGGCCTCCCTAGCCTTGGTACAGGACCGCTCCATCAAGGTATCTACCCACGTTTTTCAATTACCAAACTTATCCTTTCATTTTGGCTAGAGGACAATAGCTTTGTCTTAATTATTTGAATTCATTAAATAAATCTTCTTTGTTCGCGTTGAATCTATGAAGACTCCCATGGAGCAATGTCGTCTTCATCAGGCTGCAATTATATGCCTAGGGGTGGTCAAACTGCAAAGTTCAGGGAAGATTCAGACTGCATGTGGTAGTGTTGAACATTGTTTTGCCGTTCATCGAATGTGGTAGTGCCTATAAGGTTATAGCCTCGGGTTAAACTGAAAATCTATCTGCAATTTGGTTTTACAATGTCTAAGTGTTAATGATGTCTAGAATTGCTGCAGATTAATTATTTATTATGGATTTATGGTACAATGTAGTGGTGCATTTATTATCTGGCGCTGAGTAATTAACTAAACATTATTTTGGTGTTCGTCGATTGTGGCATTGCGTAGGCATTGTTACAGCTTCAGTTTATACTGAAAATTATCTAAAATTTGGATTTAGAACGTCTAACTTGAATGGTGGTTAGCTTCGGTTGCACCTGAAATACCTAAGATCACACTATTTTTTTTTTACAAAACCTCTCGTAGCTGAGTTGAATTTCGCTTTTGTTGGTTTAGAAGACGGAAACTTAGCCTTGCCTTAAATTTCTGAAAAGATGGAGTATATTTTTTGTTTACTAAAAAAATGAACTGACTTTTAACAGCTGGGGGTGATGTGATTTTTTTTTCAACCGTGTTAATGTATACTTTTGGAATGTAGAATGGAACTATATCTGTTTGTTCAACCAGAGAGAGGAGCTGTTTTTCAACCGCATCAGTGTATACTTTTGGAATGAAAAATGGAACTATATCTATTTTTAATCTTTTCCAATACTGGAAGATGAAAATTTTATACTTTTGGATGCGCGGTGATTTTTTCTGGCTAGCGTTGCAATGCATTGAACCTGATCATCTCTGATTAGTGTTTCCCTACTTCTTGAAGGGTAAAACATTGAGTGGCAATACCAAATGTGTATCCATTGCAACTTGGAGGTACGGCGTAGTGATTAGCAGCATGAAGTGCTGACCACGTCGCGCGTGCGTGTGTGTGTGCGCGCGCGCGTGTTGTGTGTGTTGTTGGTACAGTATGCATTTTTTGGCCTGAATTGCGGAACTAACTTAGATTTCCTGGTTGTTGTTTTTAGTATAGTATACCTTTTTTGGGCTTGAATTCTAAACCTTACTGATTTGTTGTTGTTGTTGTTGTTGTTGTTGTTGTTGTTGTTGTTGTTGTTGTTGTTGTTGTCAGTGTAGTATACAGTTTTTTGGCCTGATTTGTTAACCATATCCGGGTATTGATTTTCTGCAATCAGTGATGCACTCATGGTCATGTGTATTTGATAGTCTACTTTACTTATATATTTAGTTGTTTTTATCAGTATCCACCCGTAGGTTAGTTAACTGAAATTTGTTGGCAGTGGTTCATTATGTTTTCACTGCTATATTGAAGCAGTCGATCAAAACTTTTAAAAACAATTAGCTCTTGAGTAATTAACTAAGACTTGATGGTTGTGTTATTATTATAGTATAAACATTTTTTGGCCTGAATTGCAAATCTGATTGAAATTTCCTGGTTTTGTGTTAATCTTATTATGGTATACTATTATGCCGGCGAGCTTTTTGTTAGTGCTTTTTTTTTCATGTCCTTGCTAAACTGTTGGTACTCTCTGCAATATGAAATGTTTCTGCATGTTAGTTAAGTACCAGGGCAACCATAAATGATGCTCCTTCCTTTCGTTGAGCTGCCTTACTGTTATGCCGTCTAGCCTTTTGTTAATATTCACACTGGAATTCTCAATTCTGGAACACGTGAACTCTTTGTCTCTTTCCTGTGACCTGTTTCACATCTACTCCTGCTTGTAAGAAACATTATAGTCTATTCTGTGCTATATAGGAAAAATATACATAATTGGTTCTCTTCTACATGCTTTCCTTAATGAATACACTTGGTTCACAAAAGCACTAGGATAATTAGCTGAACAAGTTTTGCCTATTTCTGTATTTTGCATCTCCCCTGATTATTTCCTGGTACTTGTTAATTTGTTCAGATTACTTAGCTTCGTTCAACTGCTATGTTGCTCAGCTGAGTTCATATTGTACCTCATGACATGGGCTGCAACTGGTGCTAGGGTTTGATTGTTGGATGGAACAACACAAAGAACGTACATTATTAATTACTCCAGCCACATGGAAGCAGGCAGGCACGGCGCCGTCTGTGTGGCCTGATTAGCGATTAACCACACGTATGGTCTACATGAATATATATATGTGTCCCCACATATTCTTGATTAGTTGTTACTATATAAATAGATTATTAATTGTTCTATCAGTTTGTTTGATGTTACGAATGAAAAGAAAACTACTGGGGTGTCATTGCATGGAATTAATATCGTGGCAATGGTCATGCAGTCAAAACAAATATTTTCCTTCAACACGTATTGGATCCGTCTTCTCCATGAACAGATTTGAACAAAGGATAGTTTTTAGCACTATTTTTCTTTTCTTGTTGGCATGAGTGTCTGTCTTATCAAATTATACATCACAAAATTACTGTTTTGGTGTATGAAAGTCGTACACTCTATTTATGTGCCCAAAAGTGAATAAAAAATAATCAAGAACCGTATGGAGAAGCACTGATGTGTTTTAGACTTGTAAAGACCATTTTATTTCTATAGAAATGATACCCTCTTAGTGCAGATTAGTAAACATGATTAAATGTGCTTTTGATCTTGAATTTGTAAAGTATAGTATTGTTTCTCATGTATGCCATCTTTTGATGCATTTGATTTTTGTTCTCTCGATCTATTGTCTGGTGCAGTAGTAGTCAACAAGAGATAAAGGTCTCAAAGAGCTATCTAGCATCTCAATAGGCCATTCAAATTAGCCCCATAGAAAAATCACTTTTAATATGCCTATTGCCTAATATGGACCCTTGGCTAACTTATCATGTGTTTGTATTGGAGTTGACCCTCCTGTGTTTTTCATTCTCATTCATCATAGACTTGGCAATTCCATTCAAGTGTTAGAAGTGTATTGCTTTCACTTATTAGGCGAGTAGGATCCTTCATGCCTCTAGCCGTTTTATCCAACTAGCTACATGCTCGTGCGTTGCTACGGCCGACAATGCTCTTGTGTTGCTACGGACGACAATGCTCGTGTGGCCGATGGGACGCCGAGATGATGGGTGACAAGGTGAGGTTTCTTGGACCTTCTGCCAGGTGATGATGGAGGGGACTGGTAGGTTGTGGAGATGTAGGGGCGACGACATGGAGTACATGAGATGGGATGGCAGTAGATAGACGCGGCATGATTTCTTTCCTCGTGAGAGAAGAGAGACGAGAGTGAATCTGTGCAGTAGGAGTGAATGGAAGGAGTGGGCAATGAGTCGAAGCGTTGCAGATATGTTGGGTAAGGAAACCATACATGGAAAAAATGAAAGAAAACCCAAAACAAAAACGAAAGAGATGTTAGCTTTAAGCATTAATAACGGACACGACGGTGTATCAATTGCATCCCCAACAATGGCCATCATATTTTTTATTTTTGTTTTGTGGTAATGGATGACATTCAACTGTATATATTACAATGTGGCAATGGCTCTGGAGACATCAAATATGCCTTCTCGGGAGGCGTCATGGGTGGCGCAGGCCAAGTCCACCCTTGATGGCAGTAGCGGATGGAACACGCGGAAGGGGATCAATGCGGAGAACAGGGTGGTTGGTGAGGACCTCCTCCTTCGCAGTCCATGCGGAAGTAGGATGTGAAGGAGAGAGGATGCCATGACGAAGGTGAGGTGGATGTCATCCGATTATAAAGAAGAGGGCTCAAGCGAGAAATATCTCGGTATGGTGGGAAACCGAGCCGGAAGGGGACGGTCTGGCATGAAAAGAGAAGGGTGCGTCGTGGGATGGAGTTTTGGGTTGTGACTATATATTGAAGATAACATGGCGGATAGTCCGGCAACCACATTTCTCCCTACACATAGGCTGGATTTGGTGGAGCACGGACTCTCAAGACAGGTGGATTTTGGGGAGCCCGCTACGTACCCGTTTGATGTCAAAACAAGGCTGAACTTATAAGGGAGAAATGAGCTTGAACCTTGTATACAATCTTAGTCATTTATTTGATTCACTTATATTCATTGCTAGCTCGTAGCAACGCAGGGACATTCTACTAGTATTAGTACGGCACGACCAACTTGAAGGAAAAGAGTCGGTTTTTCACTGGTTTTGCGGTTTTTTTCATCGGTTTTCTTTCGTTTCTTTTTTTGTTTTTACTGTTTTTCTCTTCTCTTTTATTTTTCTTTCTTGCTCTTTGGTTTTCTTTTTTTCTTTTCGTGTTTTTTCTTGTTCTTTGGTTTTCTTCGTTTCTTTCTCGTGTTTTCACATGCTTTTTTTATGTTCTTTCTTTTTCTGTGGTTTTGTTTGTTTCTTTTCTTGTTTTTCATTGGTTTTCTTTTGTTTTCTCTCGGGTTTTCACTGTTTTCTATACACATTTTTGGTACATATCTAATACAATTTCTAATACAGTTTTAATTTTTTTTAAAATACAAGATTAACATTTATTGAATACATGGTCAATATTTTTTCCATAAATATTTAAATTTTAAAATGCTTTATTTTTTTATATATTATATTAACATTTTCTGAATACATGGTCAGCTACTTTTATATACACATTTAACATGTATTTGAAATGCTTGACTATCATAAATACAAGTTTAACATATTTTGAATACATGGCCAGTATTTTTCTATACACATTTAATATTTTTCAAATCCTTGATTAAAAGTTTCAAATGCCAAATTAACAGTTTTTTAGTACATGTTCAACATTGTTTCTATACACATTTAACATTTTTTTCAAATGCTTGATTAACATTTTCTGAATACAAGTTTAAGAATGTTTGAATACATGGTCAACATTTTTTCTATATAGATTTAACATTTTCAAATGCTTGATTAACATTTTTCAAATACTTGTTTAACATTTTTTCAAATGCTTAACATTTTTTATATACATGATCAAATGTTTTCACACATTGTATTTTTGTAATTTGTATACATTATTTGTATACATGAGAAAAAATTTCTATATACACATTTAACTTTTTTTCAAATCTTGGTTAAGATTTCTTTAAAATGTTTTATGTAAAGTGTTTTTTGTAATATATTTATTTACATTATTTGGAAGTTAATTAAAAAAAGGTAGAAAAAACAAGAACAAAAAACATGAAAACCCCGCAAAAAAGCGAGGCTGTGGATCTCGCACTTGCTAGGAGCGAGGTATAACCCCCC
>NC_041382.1:666617095-666664326 GCF_002162155.2 Triticum dicoccoides | reverse complement strand
GCTAAAAAAAACCAACCCCCCTTCCCTAAAAAAAATTCCACGAACTCCTACAAGTCTTGCTTTCACCAAAGAGACAGACACCAGTTTCTGTGAAGCTCAGCTAAAAAAAGTGCATTAAACTCAGTAAAATGGCTAAAAACAAAGTTTATGTGAAGCTTAGTCAGCACTCAACAAAAACAAGAAGGGGCATGTGATGTGATAACTTGCAGTCAAAGTTAAGGAATCACCTTGTGTGACGCCACTTGTTTAGCAAGATTACCAGCTCCATTTAACCAATTACAAATGACGGCGATCATCTTGCTTGTTGGCACAGACCCCAGACCCGGTCTTATTCTTTGCCACAAGCTTCAGAGTACCTTTATCTTCCCTCCTTTGGCCACATTAGTTTACAAGGCATTGACTCAACCAACGACACATAAAAAAGCACAAGCTGCAAAACCTACGGCCGGCCGGCGATCGCTGGTTGAGAAGAGTAGACGGCCCGCAACGGGACCCAACCCCCAACCTATCATTCTCACATCCACTGTAGCTCATATGACTTCTGACTTGAGACTAGGTTTGCTCCCAGTAGGTGACGCAGGACCCCGCACCCGAAGTGCGTATATATGAGGTGACCCCGCGCGTCCCTGTTGCGCCTCAGTCGTCCCAACACTCAACCTAGGAAGAAGAAGAGGAGGGACGCTAAGTTGCAGCCACCAAATCGGCGATCCTGGGAGGGAAGATGGCGTTCAGCATCACCAGGAAAGAGATCGAGGGGTTCTGGAGGAGGAAGGAGGAGGAGCGCCGCCTTGCCGCCGAGAAGGAGGCCGCCAGAGCCAAAGCCAAGACGCTCAAGGTCAGACCCCTGCTTTTGTTCAACTGTAACTTCTTTCTCCATTATCTGTTCAAGAAGGCAACAAAAAAGCTCTGTTATATCATTTCTCTTATTTGTTGCGATCATGAAACTTCTGGCTTTGATTTTGAAAGGCATCTAGTTAACACTGTTTTGGAGAAGTTTTGGAAAGCAGATGGAGGATTATATGCTGTTCGAGCAAATGATAAGGGAGATTCTCGAGGAGGGGAACGAAGGTGACAAGGGCATCAACGACAACAGAATGATGGTGGCAGCTTCCAGCAGGGTCGCCGAATTACGGATTGGGATCAAGCACTGGTAACCCCTTCTCACAAGACAACTTTCCTGTAGCAATTCTAGCACCGAGAGTGCGACCTTTTTCTCTTCTGATGAAAAGTACTTTCAGCCAATTTTTTCTGAAACTGTATACTGGTATAGCCAGTGCGATGTGGAAAACAATCTGTATCCCACCCCATCCATCCAATCCTTTCCCGTAGTTGGAAGCCCTGTCACAGCTCACAATGCCGTACTAGTAGCACAATAACGTATGGCCAAGAAGCATACGACATAGGTGGTGGAAAACAAAAGGCATTACGGGCCATACTCATACTACAAGCAAGCATACACGCTAGCTAAAATTTATTTCTGGTGGAATCTATCTTCTTACACATGCTTAGCGTCCACGGAGAAGCTTCTTAGTGCCATATTTAATTAGGCGGTGGTACAAATTTGTGGATTATGATATGACAGACCCGCCATCTTCTCCGACTGGGTGCAGGTGGAAGAAAAGCACCTATGCTTATCTGAATGAGCCGGCAGTGACGGCATCGATGGATGACAAGGGAAGAAACAGACGCGCCGTCACTTATATTCCGCAGGACAGATGCCTCAAAGCCCGCTCGTCGATTCCTGCTTCATTTGTCATCTTTTAGGTGCTCTGTATTCATTCATGACGGAACAAGCTGAGGCATATCTATATGTATATATGCATCAGCTGTTGTGACAAGGACGGAATAATTTATGTTGTGTATAAGTTTGTCTGAATGCTGTACTTATATCAAATTATTAAGTGGAAGACCGTGTTGCTTGGTGCATTGCGTCAATTTTTTATCTTACTTTTTGGTCTGGTGATTGGTGTGTGGTTTAACCACAACAAAAGTGAAAGTAATGCATGCGCTGACAGTCACTTGGCTGCTTCTTAAACTGCCATCACCCGAAAATTTAAAACTGCAATCGTCCTGGGTGCAAAAGATAAAATTAAATGCCCAACAATGCCCTGAGCAACAAGGTTTTCCACTGAATTTGATGAGTGGAGTGGCGGTGTGCTAGACCATGGATGGCGGTAGCACCGGGAGCATGACGAAGGTGAGATAGACATGGGTGAGGAAGAAGGTGAGATTTTAGTTCATAATAGACCCGGGCATTCATTGATATGTCCAGTTTTAAAAAGCCTGACCCCAGACTCCGGAGTTCGCGTGGAAGAACTAAAATAGAGAAGGGTCTGTCTAGGTCACATTTAGATGTGCTCTAGTCATTGCACATTTAAATGACTCAATCAACTTAGAAAAATAAAATAAATAAAAGCATGGTGTTCCACCCGCACGTGTACTGTCGGACAACACCCTCATCTACTGTCGAACGAACAAGTGCATCGGGCAGCTGTGCTGGTCATCAACAATGAGCATGTGGCGCACGAACTAGTCGAAATCAGCTCTGAACTGACTCCTTTTGGTGTACTAGCAAGGTGCCCGTGCTACGCTAGGGAAGCATGAAAATGAGCTGGGGCACGATCTACTTAGGATAGATATGATGTCCAGCCATACCGGAAGAACATTAGATTGTTTAGAATCTAGCAAGTGATAAATTAAGGCATGCATTGCTCAATCTCAACCTCCCCGAACTTACAGAAATGTTGCCTTAATTTATTTCCAAGCCGACTTGATTGTGCAGCACCTTAAGTCCAACCTGATACTGCATCCAATGAAACAGAGTAAATCCTTGGAGATTGAAGGAACACAACAAACAAAGAAGAAACTAATTTGATTGATCATCTGAGCAGTCAGATGGTTTATGTATAATATATTCATATTTTCACATACTTGCACACAGTATATCTGCTAAACAAGAAACAAACAAGCAAAAGTCTGAAATGCATAGCATAGCCATATATAAAAAGATCCAGTTAAATACTCAGTGCTCCTAACCAATTACTGCATATTACTCTTACTAGTTGTTCCAAAAGAAATGGTGAATGGCCTACATTATAAAATCAATTAGTCAGTAGCAGGTAAATATTTGTGCCTAGGTTAATCCGTTGTTTCTGTCAAAAACCACAGAAGAGCACCACTTCTATAGCAAGCGAATAACAAATCACATTAATCCGAAGATTAACTTGGTATAACAGCACAACTAACCGGTTTGACCCATCTCTTAGACTTACATGGCACGCCTATGTGCACAATGTGTTGAGGTGGCCAGGGGTCCCACTTGTCAGCCTCACATACTTTCCTCTTTGTTCTCTTCCTACCCCTCTGGCTTCCCGGTCCTTCCCGCCGGCGTTGCTGCAATCAGCTCCGGTGAGAACAACTCTCAACATGTGCCACTGCCGCTCTGCTTCTGCTGCCGCTTGTCGGCGGCGCAGATGGCCCTCCGACGCCATGGTCCACTTGGTCAGCTGCAGTGCGCGCCTGGCCGTCTCCTGTCACCCGTGCCACGGTTCCCACGTCATCCGAGCAGGTTGCCATCGTCTTGTCCACCGCTTTCACTCGCACTACCCTGAGCTAGCGGTTGAGGGCCAGATGCCAATGGAACTCAAGGGAGGCTGCTGCTCAACATGCGTCCGTGAAGGCCGGGCCATGGCGGTGGTGGACGACGCGGGAAGGATGTCGGTAGTGAGGAAGGATAGGGTGGTCGCGCGTGTGTGATCTCGTCGAAGCATCGAGTAGAGAGCACCGCGTGTCGGGAGCGAAGACCCCGTGTCCCCCAATGCATGTGGTTCGGGTGGTGACTTTATTGGCAATGCACCACGGATTAGGGAACGGGCTTGACCGCCGCGATCAGATCCAGGCAGGGTGTGCCTGTCCACGGAGGAGACTCTGCTAATAATTGGGACCTGGCCTTCCGACACTCGCTGTCCCCTGTAGAGTTGGAAGACTGGCGGCGGCTTACTGCCTTCTTCCCCATGCTTTCGGAGACGCCCGACACGGTGGTCTGGCCCCATGCTTCCCCTGGTCGTTTTTCTGTTAAGTCTTTATACTCTAAGCTTATTGGTGGCGTCCCTAAAGGAAACATGCCCTAGAGGCAATAATAAAGTTGTTATTTATATTTCTTTATATCATGATAAATATTTATTATTCATACTAGAATTGTATCAACCGGAAACTTAGTACTTGTGTGAATACATAGACAAAACAAAGTGTCCCTAGTATGGCTCTACTTGACTAGCTCATTAATCAAAGATGGTTAAGTTACCCGACCGTAGACATGTTGTCATTTGATGAACGGGATCACATCATTAGAGAATGATGTGATGGACAAGACCCATCCGTTAGCTTAGCATTATGACCGTTTAGTTTTATTGCTATTGCTTTCTTCATGACTTATACATGTTCCCCTGACTATGAGATTATGCAACTCCCGAATACCAGAGGAACACTTTGTGTGCTATCAAACGTCACAATGTAACTGGATGATTATAAATATGCTCTATAGGTGTCTCCGATGGTGTTTGTTGAGTTGGCATAAGTCAAGATTAGGATTTGTCACAACGAGTATCGGAGAGGTATTTCTGGGTCCTCTCGGTAATGCACATCACTATAAAGCCTTGCAAGCAATGTAACTAATGAGTTAGTTACGGGATAATGCATTACAGAACAAGTAAAGAGACTTGCCGGTAATGAGATTGAACTAGGTATGATGATACCGACGATCAAATCTCGGGCAAATAACATACCGATGACAAAGGGAATAATGTATGTTGTTATGCGGTTTGACCGATAAAGATCTTCATAGAATACGTAGGAGACAATATGAGCATCCAGGTTCCGCTATTGGTTATTGACCGGAGATGTGTCTCGGTCATGTCTACATAGTTCTCGAACCCGTAGGGTCCGCACGCTTAATGTTCGATGACGACTTGTATTATGAGTTATGTGTTTTGGAGAACGAAGTTTGTTCGGAGTCCCATATGAGATCACGGACATGAAGAGGAGTCCCGAAATGGCCGAGAGGTAAAGATTGATATATTGGAAGGTTATATACGGACACCAGAATGGTTCCGATAAGGTTCGGGGATTTTTCGGAGTACCGGGAGGCTACCGAAACCCCCCGGGAAATTTAATGGGCCTAATGAAGGAAATATGCCCTAGAGGCAATAATAAAGTTATTATTTATTTCCTTATATCATGATAAATGTTTATTATTCATGCTAGAATTGTCTTAACCGGAAACTTAGTACATGTGTGAATACATAGACAAACAGAGTACGTGTCACCAGTTTGGCTCTACTTGACTAGCTCGTTGAATCAATGATGGTTATGTTTCCTAACCATAGACATGAGTTGTCATTTGATTAACGGAATCACATTATTAGAGAATGATGTGATTGACTTGACCCATTCCGCTAGCTTAGCACTTGATCGTTTTAGTTTATTGCTATTGCTTTCTTCATGACTTATACATGTTCCTATGACTATGAGATTATGCAACTCCCGATTATAGGAGGAACACTTTGTGTGCTACCAAACGTCACAACGTAACTGAGTGATTATAAAGGTGCTCTACAGGTGTCTCCGATGGTACTTGTTGAGTTGACATAGACCGAGATTAGGATTTGTCACTTCGATTGTCGGAGAGGTATCTCTGAGCCCTCTCGGTAATGCACATCACTATAAGCCTTGCAAGCAATGCAACTAATGAGTTAGTTGCGGGATAGTGCATTACGGAATGAGTAAAGAGACTTGCCGGTAACGAGATTGAACTAGGTATTGAGATATCGACGATCGAATCTCGGGCAAGTAACATACCGATGACAAAGGGAACAACGTATGTTGTTATGCGGTTTGACCGATAAAGATCTTCATAGAATATGTAGGAGCCAATATGAACATCCAGGTTCCGCTATTGTTTATTGACCGGAGACGTGTCTCGTTCATGTCTACATAGTTCTCGAACCCGTAGGGTCCGCACGCATAATGTTCGGTGATGATCGGTATTATGAGTTTATGTGATTTCATGTACCGAAGGTAGTTCGGAGTCCCGGATAAGATCAGGGACATGACGAGGAGTCTCAAAATGGTCGAGACGTAAAGATCGATATATTGGACGACTATATTCGGACATCGGAAAGGTTCCGAATGATTTGGGTATTTTTTAGAGTACCAGGGAGTTACGGGAATACGGGGACGAAGTATTGGGCCTCATGGGCCAAGTGGTGAAAGAGAGGAGGCAGGGCGCGCAGCCCCTAGCCCAAACCGAATTGGACTAGGGGGCCGGCCCCTTTTCCTCCTTTCCTCCCTCTCCTTCCTTCTCCCCTTCCCCCTTCCTTTCCTCCCCTAGTAGGAGTAGGAAAGGGGAGTCCTACTCCTACCAGGAGGAGGACTCCTCCTCCTGGCGCGCCCTAGGAGGGCCGGCCGGCCTCCCTCCTTGCTCCTTTATATACGGGGGCAGGGGGAACCCTAGAACACACAAGTTGATCATTGATCCCTTAGCCGTGTGCGGTGCCCCCCTCCACCATAATCCACCTCGATCATATCGTAGCGGTGCTTAGGTGAAGCCCTGCGTCGGTAGCAACATCATCACCGTCATCACGCCATTGTGCCGACGGAACTCTCCGGTGAAGCTCTGCTGGATCGGAGTTCGTGGGACGTCATCGAGCTGAACGTGTGCTGAACTCGGAGGTGCCGTGCGTTCGGTACTTGAATCGGTCAGATCGTGAAGACGTTCGACTACATCAACCGCGTTCTCATAACGCTTCCGCTTATGGTCTACGAGGGTACATGGACGATACTCTTCCCTTTCGTTGCCATGCATCACCATGATCTTGCGTGTGCGTATGATTTTTTTTGAAATTACTACGTTCACCAACACCTAATGGGCCATAGTGGAGGAGAGGAGGCAGGCCATGGGAGGAGGCGCGCGCCCTCCTTGCCCCAATCCGAATTGGACAAGGGGAGGGGGCGTGGCCTTCCTCTTTCCTTCTCCCTCTCTCTCCCTTCTCCTTTCCCCCTCTCCGTTGAAGGGAAGGGGGGGGGGGCAAATCCTACTAGGAACGGAGTCCTAGTAGGACTCCCCCCATGGCGCCCCCCCCTTGGGCCGGCCTTCTCCTCCCTCCCTCCTTTATATACGTGGGCAAGGGGCACCCAAAAGCACAACAGTTGTTTCTTAGCCGTGTGCGGTGCCCCCTCCACAGTTTACCACCTCGGTCATATTGTCGTAGTGCTTAGGCGAAGCCTTGCACGGATCACATCACCAACACTGTCGCCATGCCATTGTGCTAACGGAACTCTTCCTCGACCCTCTACTAGATCAAGAGCTCGAGGGATGTCATCATGCTGAACGTGTGCTGAACAAGAAGGTGTCGTACGTTCGGTAATTGGATCGGTTGGATTGTGAAGACGTTCGACTACATCAACCGTGTTACATAACGCTTCTGCTTTCGGTCTACGAGGGTACATGGACACACTCTCCCATCTCGTTGCTATGCTTCTCCTAGATAGATCTTGCATGATCGTAGGAATTTTTTTGATTTACTACATTCACCAACAGTGGTATCAGAGCCAGGTCTATGTGCAGATGATATATGCACGAGTAGAGCACAAAGAGTTATGTGCGATAATAGTCATACTGCTTACCACCAATGTCTTACTTTGATTCGACGGTATTGTTAGATGAAGCGGTCCAGACTGACATTACATGATGGTGTTCATGAGACTAGTTCTATCGACGTGCTTCGCACACAGGTGGCTGGCGGGTGTCTGTTTCTCCAACTTTAGTTGAATCGAGTTTGACTATGGCTGGTCCTTGTTGAAGGTTAAAACAACACACTTGATGGAAAATCATTGTGGTTTTGATGCGTAGGTAAGAACGGTTCTTGCTAGAAGCCCGTAGCAGCCACGTAAAACCCGCAACAACAAAGTAGAGGATGTCTAACTTGTTTTTGCAGGGCATGTTGTGATGTGATATGGTCAAGACGTGATGAGATACAAAATGTTATATGAGATGATCATGTTTTGTAAAAGTTATCGGCAACTAGCAGGAGCCTTATGGTTGTCGCTTTATTGTATGAAATGCAATCGCCATGTAATTGCTTTACTTTATCACTAAGCAGTAGCGATAGTCATAGAAGCAATAGTTGGCGAGATGACAATGATGCTACGATGGAGATCAAGGTGTCAAGCCGGTGACGATGGAGCTCACGACGGTGCTTTGGAGATGGAGATCAAAAGGCACAAGATGATGATGGCCATATCATGTCACATATTTTGATTGCATGTGATGCTTATCCTTTATGCATCTTATTTTGCTTAGTACGGCGGTAGCATTATAAGATGATCCCTGATACGTCTCCGTCGTATCTACTTTTCCAAACACTTTTGCCCTTGTTTTGGACTCTAACTTGCATGATTTGAAATTTTGAATCGAACTAACCCGGACTGACGTTGTTTTCAGCAGAATTACCATGGTGTTATTTATGTGCAGAAACAAACATTCTCGGAATGACCTGAAACTTCACGGAGCAACTTTTCAGAAAATATGAAAAATACCTGCAAAAGATGATGGCCGGGGGCCCACCACCTATCCACGAGGGTGGGGGCGCGCCCCCCTACCTCGTGGGCCCCCTGTCGCCTCTCCGACTCGAACTCCAACTCCATATATTGAGTCTCGGGGAGAAAAAAATCAGAGAGAAGAATTCATCGCGTTTTACGATACAGAGACACCGCCAAGCCCTAAAACCTCTCGGGAGGGCTGATCTGGAGTCCGTTCGGGGCTCCGGAGAGGGGAATCCATCGCCATCATCATCATCAACCATCCTCCATCACCAATTTCATGATGCTCACCGCCGTGCATGAGTAATTCCATCGTAGGCCTGCTGGTCGGTGATGGGTTGGATGGGATCTATCATGTAGTCAAGTTAGTTTTGTTAGGGTTTGATCCCTAGTATCCACTATGTTCTGAGATTGATGTTGCTATGACTTTGCTATGCTTAATGCTTGTCACTAGGGCCCGATTGCCATGATTTCAGATCTGAACCTATTATGTTTTCATCAATATATGAGTGTTCTTGATCCTATCTTGCAAGTCTATAGTCACCTATTATGTGTTATGATCCGTTAACCCCGAAGTGACAATAATCGGGATACTTACCGGTGATGACCGTAGTTTGAGGAGTTCATGTATTCACTATGTGTTAACGCTTTGTTCCGGTTCTCTATTAAAAGGAGGCCTTAATATCCCTTAGTTTCTGTAAGGACCCCGCTACCACGGGAGGGTATGACAAGAGATGTCATGCAAGTTCTTTTCCATAAGCACGTATGGCTATATTCGGAATACATGCCTACATTATATCAATGAACTGGAGCTAGTTCTGTGTCACCCTAGGTTATGACTGTTACATGATAGGCCGCATCCGGCATAATTATCCATCACCGATCCATTACCTACGAGCTTTCCATATATTGTTCTCCGCTTATTTACGTTTCCGTTGCTATTGCTATCATCACTACAAAATACCAAAACATTACTTTTACTACTGTTACCTTTTGCTACCGTTACCACTACTATCATATTACTTTGCTACTAAACACTTTGCTGCAGATATTAAGTTTCCAGGTGTGGTTGAATTGAAAACTCAGCTGCTAATACTTGAGAATATTCTTTGGCTCCCCTTGTGTCGAATCAATAAATTTGGGTTGAATACTCTACCCTCAAAAACTGTTGCGATCCCCTATACTTGTGGGTTATCAAGACTATTTTCTGGCGCCGTTGCCGGGGAGCATAGCTCTTTTCTTTGAGTCACTTGGGTTTTGTATCCGCTTATCATTATGAAGAACTTGAAAGATCTAAGAACCAAGATTTATCCCTCAACTACGAGGGGAGGTAAGGAACTGCCATCTAGCTCTGCACTTGATTCACCTTCTGTTTTGAGTAAGCTTGCGACACCTACACCTGCTTCTGAAGGAAATATGCCCTAGAGGCAATAATAAAGTTATTATTTATTTCCTTATATCATGATAAATGTTTATTATTCATGCTAGAATTGTATTAACCGGAAACATAATACATGTGTGAATACATAGACAAACAGAGTGTCACTAGTATGCCTCTACTTGACTAGCTCGTTAATCGAAGATGGTTATGTTTCCTAACCATAAACCAAAGAGTTGTTATTTGATTAACGGGATCACATCATTAGGAGAATGATGTTATTGACATGACCCATTCCATTAGCTTAGCACCTGATCGTTTAGTATGTTGCTATTGCTTTCTTCATGACATATACATGTTCCTATGACTATGAGATTATGCAACTCCCGTTTGCCGGAGGAACACTTTGTGTGCTACCAAACGTCACAACGTAACTGGGTGATTATAAAGGAGCTCTACAGGTGTCTCCAAAGGTACATGTTGGGTTGGCGTATTTCGAGATTAGGATTTGTCACTCCGATTGTCGGAGAGGTATCTCTGGGCCCTCTCGGTAATGCACATCACTGAAGCCTTGCAAGCATTGCAACTAATGAGTTAGTTGCGGGATGATGTTGTGACACCCGGATAATTAAGCTACCGTAATTCTCTGCTAATGGTGCCACGTCACCACGATTACTGTTGCTAATCTCTCGTTAGTTCAAAAACCGGTTCAAAATTCAAATTTAAAATAAATTCAAACGGTAAAAGTTTTCAAACTTTAAAACTAAAATGTTCGCATTGTTCAATAATTTCCCTGATCATTTCTCATGTTGAAACCAACCTTATTTGACCCGCCAATTAACCCCTAGGAATTTATAAAGTGGTCCAACGGCAAATAAAATAACCATTTCAAAATAAGAAAATATTTATACAATTCCAATTGACCTCAAACTTGGTATGTCATCCCAAAATATTGTGAAGTATTTAATTGACAAATTTCATCTACAACAAAATTCATTTAGTTCGAACTTCAAACAGAAACAGAGGAGAAATGCAAAACAGTAGTAGAATAAGAAGATTGGATATGGCACTATGCACTTGGCCCATTTAGCAATAGGAGCTAGGCCAGCCCAATTCCCCCTCTCCTTCTAAACTCTGTTCACTGAACAGAGGCGTGACAGCCATCCACGGCCATGGCCGTGCCTTGGCGTGCGTGGCGGCCATCCGTGCCTCCCCTCGACCTATAAGGCGTCCTCCCGAAACCCTAGCCCTCTCTCATCCGGTTCGCCTGTTTCCCCATCGCGCCCCCTCCCCATCTGCTCGAAATCGAGCTCAAAGGCTCGTGCGGTGACCGTGCTCGTCGTCACTGTTGCCGTGGCCACCGCCGTCGCCGTCGCAGGAGAAGGAGTCCAGGAGATCCGCCGCTGTCAGCTTCGTCCGTCCCGGGCACCAGCTCAAGCCAGAGCGGCCCGTGCACACGCCATCGCCGTCGTCTTCGTCACGTACATCGCCGACCGCCGTCGTCGATTTCCACCGCTTCGGTCTACCTCCGGCCTCCTCGACCGCGCCCCCGAGCTTGCTATGAGCTCCTCTCTCGGATCCCCTTTCCCCCTGCTTCGATCTGTCACCATTGAGGCCGTCCCCGCGCTCGGCCGCCATGGTCGGAGCTCGCTCCGCGCGCGCTCGCCCGCCCCCTGCCTATCCCGCCCGGCCACACTCTGAGCCGCCCACACGCGCGCTCTCAAGCCCTGCATCGCGCCCTTGCCTCGCCCCTGCGTGCCCGCGCGTGCGCGCCTGCACCTGCTGCTGCTGCTTGCTCGGCGTACTGCCAGCGCTGCCACTGTCTGTTGCTGTTGCGTTGCGGCTACCTGTCGCTGCTGCTTTGCCGCCGCTGCTGCTCGCCCTTTGCCTGCTGCTCTTGCACTGCTGTGCTACTTGGCCGCTGCTTGCTGCTTCGCCTTTTGCTGCTCTGCTTACCACTGCCGCTAGCTACTACAGCCGGCTGCTGCTGATGCTTGGGCATGGCAGGGCATGCGTGCAGAACTTGCACATCCGGCTGTGCCTCTGGCCGGCTTGATTAATTAGAGATAGATTAGTTTTAGGATTAGACTAGTGGCTAAATAGCGTAATGTGTAGATGACATATGGGTCCCTTTCAATTAGATTAGTTTTACTTATTTGTTTAGGTACAACCTATGACATGTGGGCCACACCCTACCCTTTTGACTAGTCAAAGTTGACTTGGTCAACTCGGATTAAAACAATTAAAATAAATCCAGAAATTTTAGAAATTGTTTAAACCTTTGAAAATTAATAGAAAATAATCCGTATGTCAGATGAAAAAGTATTATACATAAAAGTTGCTCAGAACAACGAGACGTATCCGAATACACGGTCCGTTCGTCCGCCACGCATCCCTAGCATAGTGAACACGCAACTTTCCCCTTCCGGTTCATCTGTCCGGAAATGCAAAACACCGGGGATATTTTCCCGGATGTTCCCCCCTTCACCGGTACCACCTCATACCGCGTTAGGGCACCCCTACCACCACTACTTGTCATGTCATGCATCGCTATGCATCTGTTTGCTTAATATTTACTGTTTCTTCCCCCCTCTTCTTCTCGGGTAGACCCCGAGACCGGCATTGATGCCACCGAGTACGACTACGTCAGCGACGACCCTTCTCCCTGTACAACAGAGCTTCCAGGAAAGCCCCCCCCCTTTGATCACCAGATATCGCCTACTCTTCTCTGTACTGCTTGCATTAGAGTAGTGTAGCATGTTACTGCTTTCCGTTATTCCTATCCTGATGCATAGCCTATCCTTGCTACTACTGTTGTTACCATTACCTGCTATTCTACTGCTTAGTATAGAATGCTAGTGTTCCATCAGTGGCCCTGCACTCTTGTCCTTCTGCCATGCTATACTACTGGGCCGTGATCACTTCGGGAGGTGATCACGGGCATATACTATATACTTTACACAGTTACATTGCCTGTGGTACTGTTCGGAGTTGGGGGCTGAAGGGGCAGGTGGCTCCATCCCGGTAGAGGTGGGCCTGGGTTCCCGACGGCTCCCGACTGTTACTTTGAGGCAGAGCGACAGGGCAGGTTGAGACCACCTAGGAGAGAGGTGGGCCTGGCCCTGGTCGGCGTTCGCAGATACTTAACACGTTTAACGAGATCTTGGTTTTTGATCTGAGTCTGGCTACTGGCCTATACGCACTAACCATCTACGCGGGGACAGTTATGGGCACTCGACGTCGTGGTATCAGCCGAAGCCTTCGTGAAGTCAGCAACAGAGCGGTGCGCGCTGGATTGGACTGGAACGCCTACTAGGCTAGGTCTGCTTCCGGCCGCCCACGCAACGTGCATGTGTGCTAAGGGCGATGGGCCCAGACCCCTGGGCGCTTAGGTTTAGACCGGCGTGCTGACCTCTCTGTTGGTCTAGGTGGGGCTGCGACGTGTTGATCTTCCGAGGCCGGGCATGACCTAGAAAAGTGTGTCCGGCCAAATGGGATCGAGCGTGTTGGGTTATGTGGTGCACCCCTGCAGGGAAGTTAATCTATTCGAATAGCCATGATTTTCGGTAACATGACGACTTGGAGTTGTACTTTGACCTTATGACAACTAGAACCGGATACTTAATAAAACACACCCTTCCAAGTGCCAGATACAACCGGTGATCGCTCTCTCACAGCGCGATGAGGGGAGGATCATCGGTTAGGATTATGCTACGTGATGATACTTGGAGGACTTCAGTCTACTCTCTTCTACATGCTGCAAGACGGAGGCTGCCAGAAGCGTAGTCTTCGAAAGGACTAGCTATCCTCCTCTTATTCCAGCATTCTGCAGTTCAGTCCACATATGATAGCCTTATTCCAGTTGATACCAATGCATACATATGTAGTGTAGCTCCTTGCTTGCGAGTACTTTGGATGAGTACTCACGGTTGCTTTCTCCCTCTTTTCCCCCTATCCCTTCTACCTGGTTGTCGCAACCAGATGTTGGAGCCCAGGAGCCAGACGCCACCTTCAACGACGACTCCTACTACACCGGAGGTGCCTACTACTACGTGCTGCCCGCTGACGATGATCAGGAATAGTTTAGGAGGATCCCAGGCAGGAGGCCTGCGCCTCTTTCGATCTGTATCCCAGTTTGTGCTAGCCTTCTTAAGGCAAACTTGTTTAACTTATGTCTGTACTCAGATATTGTTGCTTCCGCTGACTCGTCTATGATCGAGCTCTTGTATTCGAGCCTTCGAGGCCCCTGGCTTGTAATATGATGCTTGTATGACTTATTTTATTTGTAGAGTTGTGTTGTGATATCTTCCCGTGAGTCCCTGATCTTGATCGTACACGTTTACGTGTATGATTAGTGTACGGTCAAACCGGGGGCATCACAGATGTATTACGGAATGAGTAAAGAGACTTGCCGGTAACGAGATTGAACTAGGTATTGGATAACGACGATCGAATCTCGGGCAAGTAACATACCGATGACAAAGGGAACAACGTATGTTGTTATGCGGTCTGACCGATAAAGATCTTCGTAGAATATGTAGGAGCCAATATGAGCATCCAGGTTCCACTATTGGTTATTGACCGAAGACATGTCTCGGTCATGTCTACATTGTTCTCGAACCGTAGGGTCCGCACGCTTAAGGTTTCGATGACAGTTATATTATGAGTTTGTTAGTTTTGATGTACCGAAGGAGTTCGGAGTCCCGGATGAGATCGGGGACATGACGAGGAGTCTCGAAATGGTCGAGACATAAAGATCGATATATTGGACGACTATATTCGGACATCGGAAAGGTTCCGAGTGATTCGGGTATTTTTCGGAGTACCGGGTAGTTACGGGAGAAGCAATGGGCCTTGATGGGCTTTAGTGGGAAGAGAAGAAAGGGCCAAGGGGCTGCTGCGCCCCCCCTCCCCTCTGGTCCGAATTGGACTAGGGAAAAGGGGGCCGGCCACCTTTCCTTCTCCTCCACTTCCTTCTCCTTCCTCCCCTCTTGGTGGACTCCTACTAGGACTTGGAGTCCTAGTAGGACTCCACATCCTGGCCGCACCAATTGCCTTGGCCGGCCTCCTCCTCCTCCATCCTTTATATACCGAGGCAAGGGGCACCCCATGAACACAAGTTGATCTTCGTGATCGTTCCTTAGCTGTGTGCGGTGCCCCCCTCCACCATATTCCACCTCGGTCATATTGTAGCGGTGCTTAGGCGAAGCCCTGCGACAGTAGAACATCAAGATCGTCACCACGCCGTCGTGCTGACGGAACTCCTCCCCGACGCTTTGCTAGATCGGAGCCCGGGGATCGTCATCGAGCTGAACGTGTGCCAAGAACTCGGAGGTGCCGGAGTAACGGTGCTTGGATCGGTCGGATCGTGAAGACGTACGACTACATCAACCACGTTGTGCTAACTCTTCCATTGTCGATCTACAAGGGTACGTAGATCACACTCTCCCCTCTCGTTGCTATGCATCACCATGATCTTGCGTGTGCGTAGGAAATTTTTTGAAATTACTACGTTCCCCAACAGTGGCATCCGAGCCTAGGTTTTATATGTTGATGTTATTTGCACGAGTAGAACACAAGTGAGTTGTGGGCGATATAAGTCATACTGCTTACCAGCATGTCATACTTTGGTTCGGCGGTATTGTTGGACGAAGCGGCCCGGACCGACATTACGCATACGCTTACGCGAGACCGGTTCTCCCGATGTGCTTTGCACATAGGTGGCTTGCGGGTGACAGTTTCTCCAACTTTAGTTGAACCGAGTGTGGCTACGCCCGGTCCTTGCGAAGGTTAAAACAACACCAACTTGACAAAATATCGTTGTGGTTTTGATGCATAGGTAAGATTGGTTCTTGCTTAAGCCCGTAGCAGCCACGTAAAACTTGCAACAATAAAGTAGAGGACGTCTAACTTGTTTTTGCAGGGCATGTTGTGATGTGATATGGTCAAGACATGATGCTAAATTTTATTGCATGAGATGATCATGTTTTGTAACCGAGTTATCGGCAACTGGCAGGAGCCATATGGTTGTCGCTTTATTGTATGCAATGCAATCGCCCCGTAATGCTTTACTTTATCACTAAGCGTTAGCGATAGTCGTAGAAGCATAAGATTGGCGAGACGACAATGATGCTACGATGGAGATCAAGGTGTCGCGCCGGTGACGATGGTGATCACGATGGTGCTTCAAGGATGGAGATCACAAGCACAAGATGATGATGGCCGTATCATATCACTTATATTGATTGCATGTGATGTTTATCTTTTATGCATCTTATCTTGCTTTGATTGACGGTAGCATTATAAGATGATCTCTCACTAAATTTCAAGATAAAAGTGTTCTCCCTGAGTATGCACCGTTGCCAAAGTTCGTCGTGCCCAGACACCACGTGATGATCGGGTGTGATAAGCTCTACGTCCATCTACAACGGGTGCAAGCCAGTTTTACACACGCAGAATACTCAGGTTAAACTTGACGAGCCTAGCATATGCAGACATGGCCTCGGAACACTGAGATCAAAAGATTGAGCGTGAATCATATAGTAGGTATGATCAACATAGCGATGTTCACCATTGAAAACTACTCCATTTCACGTGATGATCGGTTATGGTTTAGTTGATTTGGATCACGTGATCACTTAGATGATTAGAGGGATGTCTATCTAAGTGGGAGTTCTTGAGTAATATGATTAATTGAACTTAAATTTATCATGAACTTAGTCCTGGTAGTATTTTGCAAATTATGTTGTAGATCAATAGCTCGCGTTGTTGCTTCCTTGTGTTTATTTTGATATGTTCCTAGAGAAAATTGTGTTGAAAGATGTTAGTAGCAATGATGCGGATTGGATCCATGATCTGAGGTTTATCCTCATTGCTGCACAGAAGAATTATGTCCTTGATGCACCGCTAGGTGATGGACCTATTGCAGGAGCAGATGCAGATGTTATGAACGTTTGGCTAGCTCAATATGATGACTACTTGATAGTTTAGTGCACCATGCTTAATGGCTTAGAATCGGGACTTCAAAGACGTTTTGAACGTCATGGAGCATATGAGATGTTCCAGGAGTTGAAGTTAATATTTCAAGCAAATACCCGAGTTGAGAGATATGAAGTCTCCAACAAGTTCTATAGCTAAAAGATGGAGGAGAATCGCTCAGCTAATGAGCATGTGCTCAGATTGTCTGAGTACTACAATCGCTTGAATCAAGTGGGAGTTAATCTTCCAGATAAGATAGTGATTGACAGAATTCTCTAGTCACCATCACCAAGTTAGTAGAACTTCGTGATGAACTATGATATGCAAGGGATAACGGAAACGACTCCAAGCTCTTCGTAATGCGGAAATTGACGAAGGTAGAAATCGAGAAAAACATCAAGTGTTGATGGTAGACAAGACCACTAGTTTCAGGAAAAAGGCAGAGGGAAGAAGGGGAACTTCAAGAAGAATAGCAAGCAAGTTGCTTCTCAAGTGAAGAAGCCCAAGTCTGGTCCTAAGCCTGAGACTAAGTGTTTCTACTGCAAAGGGACTGGTCACTGGAAGCAGAACTACCCCAAGTGATTGGCAGATAAGAAGGATGGCAAAGTGAACATAAGTATATTTGATATACATGTTATTGATGTGTACTTTACTAGTGTTTATAGCAACCCCTCAGTATTTGATACTAGTTCAGTTGCTAAGATTAGTAACTCGAAACGGGAGTTGCAGAATAAACAGAGACTAGTTAAGGGTGAAGTGACGATGTGTGTTGGAAGTGGTTCCAAGATTGATATGATCATCATCGCACACTCCCTATACTTTCGGGATTAGTGTTGAACCTGAATAAGTGTTATTTGGTGTTTGCGTTGAGCATGAATATGATTTGATCATGTTTATTGTAATACGGTTATTCATTTAAGTAAGAGAATAAATTGTTGTTCTGTTTACATGAATAAAACCTTATATGGTTACACACCCAATGAAAATAGTTCGTTGGATCTCGATCGTAGTGATACACATAATCATAATATTGAAACCAAAAGATGCAAAGTTAATAATGATAGTGCAACTTAGTTGTAGCACTGCCATTTAGGTCATATTGGTGTAAAGCGCATGAAGAAACTCCATGCTGATGGGATTTTGGAATCACTTGATGCTTGCGAACCATGCCTCATGGGCAAGATGACTAAGACTCCGTTCTCCGGAGCGAGCAACTGACTTATTGGAAATAATACATACAGATGTATGCGGTCCGATGAGTGTTAAGGCTCACGGCAAGTATCGTTATTTTCTGAACTTCACAGATGATTTGAGCAGATATGGGTATATCTACTTGATAAAACATAAGTCTGAAACATTTGAAAAGTTCAAAGAATTTCAGAGTGAAGTGGAAAATCATCGTGACAAGAAAATAAAGTTTCTACGATCTGATCGCGGAGACAAATATTTGAGTTACGAGTTTGGTCTTCAATTAAAACAATGTGGAATAGTTTCACAAACTCATGCCACATGGAACACCACAGCATAATGGTGTGTCCGAACGTCATAACCGTACCTTATTGGATATAGTGCAATCTATGATGTCTCTTACCGATCTACCACTATCGTTTTGGGGTTATGCATTAGAGACAGCTGCATTCATGTTAAAAGGGCACCATCTAAATCTGTTGAGATGACACCGTATAAACTGTGGTTTGGCAAGAAACCAAAGTTGTCTTTCTTAAAGTTTGGGGCTGCGATGCTTATGTGAAAAAGCTTCAACCTGATAAGCTCGAACCCAAATCGGAGAAATGTGTCTTCATAGGATACCCAAAGGAGACTGTTGGGTACACCTTCTATCACAGATCCGAAGGCAAGACATTCGTTGCTAAGAATGGATCCTTTTTAGAGAAGGAGTTTCTCTCGAAAGAAGTGAGTGGGAGGAAAGTAGAACTTGACGAGGTAACTGTACCTGCTCCCTTATTGGAAAGTAGTACATCACAGAAACCTGTTTCTGCGACACCTACACCAATTAGTGAGGAAGCTAATGAGAATGATCATGAAACTTCAGAACAAGATACTACTGAACCTCGTAGATCAACCAGAGTAAGATCCGCACCAGAGTGGTACGGTAATCCTGTTCTGGAAGTCATGCTACTAGATCATAATGAACCTACGAACTATGAAGAAGCGATGGTGAGCCCAGATTCCGAAAAATGGCTTGAAGCCATGAAATCTGAGATAGGATCCATGTATGAGAACAAAGTATGGACTTTGGTTGACTTGCCCGATGATCGGCAAGCAATTGAGAATAAATGGATCTTCAAGAGGAAGACGGACGCTGATAGTAGTGTTACTATCCACAAAGCTAGAATTGTCGCAAAAGTTTTTCGACAAGTTCAAGGTGTTGACTACGATGAGAGTTTCTCACTCGTATCTATGCTTAAGTCTGTCCGAATCATGTTAGCAATTGCCGCATTTCATGAAATCTGGCAAATGGATAAACAAAACTACATTCCTTAATAGATTTATTAAAGAAGAGTTGTATATGATACAACCAGAAGGTTTTGTCAATCCTAAAGGTGCTAACAAAATATGCAAGCTCCAACGATCCATTTATGGACTGGTGCAAGCATCTTGGAGTTGGAATATACGCTTTGATAAGTTGATCAAAGCATATAGTTTTATACAGACTTGCGATGAAGCCTGTATTTACAAGAAAGTGAGTGGGAGCACTACAACATTTCTGATAAGTATATGTGAATGACATATTGTTGATCGGAAATAATGTAGAATTATTCTGCAAAGCATAAAGGAGTGTTTGAAAGGAATTTTCCAAAGAAAGACCTCGGTGAAGCTGCCGACATATTGAACATCAAGATCTATAGAGATAGATCAAGACGCTTGATAAGTTTTTTCAATGAGTACATACCTTGACAAGATTTTGAAGTAGTTCAAAATAGAACAGTCAAAGAAAGAGTTCTTGTCTGTGTTACAAGGTGTGAAATTGAGTAAGACTCAAAACCCGACCACGACAGAAGATAGAAAGAGAATGAAAGTCATTCCCTATGCCTCAGCCATAGGTTCTATAAAGTATGCCATGCTATGTACCAGATCTATTGTATACCCTACACTGATTTTAGCAAGGTAGTACAATAGTGATCTAGGAGTTGATCACTGGACATTGGTCAAAATTATCCTTAGTGGAATAAGGAAATATTTCTCGATTATGGAGGTGACAAAAGGTTCATCGTAAAAGGTTACGTTGATGCAAGTTTTGACACAGATCTGGATGACTCTAAGCCTCGATCTAGATACATATTGAAAGTGGGAGCAATTAGCTAGAGTAGCTCCGTGCAGAGCATTGTAGACATAGAATTCGCAAAATACTTACGGATCAGTATGTGACACACCCGTTAACTAAAATTATCTCACAAGCAAAACATGATCACACCATAGTACTCTTTGGGTGTTAATCACATAAATGATGTGAACTAGATTATTGACTCTAGTAAACCCTTTGGGTATAGGTCACATGACGACGTGAACTATGGGTGTTAATCACATGGTGATGTGAACTCTTAGTGTTGAATCACATGGCGATGTGAACTAGATCATTGACTCTAGTGCAAGTGGGAGACTGAAGGAAATATGCCCTAGAGGCAATAATAAAGTTATTATTTATTTCCTTATATCATGATAAATGTTTATTATTCATGCTAGAATTTTATTAACCGGAAACATAATACATGTGTGAATACATAGACAAACAGAGTGTCACTAGTATGCCTCTACTTGACTAGCTCGTTAATCGAAGATGGTTATGTTTCCTAACCATAAACAAAAGAGTTGTTATTTGATTAACGGGATCACATCATTAGGAGAATGATGTGATTGACATGACCCATTCCATTAGCTTAGCACCCGATCGTTTAGTATGTTGCTATTGCTTTCTTCATGACTTATACATGTTCCTATGACTATGAGATTATGCAACTCCCGTTTGCCGGAGGAACACTTTGTGTGCTACCAAACGTCACAACATAACTGGGTGATTATAAAGGAGCTCTACAGGTGTCTCCAAAGGTACATGTTGGGTTGGCGTATTTCGAGATTAGGATTTGTCACTCTGATTGTCGGAGAGTTATCTCTGGGCCCTCTCGGTAATGCACATCACTGAAGCCTTGCAAGCATTGCAACTAATGAGTTAGTTGCGGGATGATGTATTACGGAACGAGTAAAGAGACTTGCCGGTAACGAGATTGAACTAGGTATTGGATACCGACGATCGAATCTCGGGCAAGTAACATACCGATGACAAAGGGAACAACGTATGTTGTTATGCGGTCTGACCGATAATGATCTTCGTAGAATATGTAGGAGCCAATATGAGCATCCAGGTTCCGCTATTGGTTATTGACCGGAGACATGTCTCGGTCATGTCTACATTGTTCTCGAACCGTAGGGTCCGCACGCTTAAGGTTTCGATGACAGTTATATTATGAGTTTATGAGTCTTGATGTACCAAAGGAGTTCGGAGTCCCGGATGAGATCGGGGACATGACGAGGAGTCTCGAAATGGTCGAGACATAAAGATTGATATATTGGACGACTATATTCGCACATCAGAAAGGTTCCGAGTGATTCGGGTATTTTTCGGAGTACCGGGTAGTTACGGGAGAAGCAATGGGCCTTGATGGGCTTTAGTGGGAAGAGGAGAAAGGGCCAAGGGGCTGCTGCGCCCCCCTCCCCTCTGATCCGAATTGGACTAGGGAAAAGGGGGCCGGCCACCTTTCCTTCTCCTCCACTTCCTTCTCCCTTCCTCCCCTCTTGGTGGACTCCTACTAGGACTTGGAGTCCTAGTAGGACTCCACATCCTGGCCGCACCAATTACCTTGGCCGGCCTCCTCCTCCTCCATCCTTTATATACTGAGGCAAGGGGCACCCCATGAACACAAGTTGATCTTCGTGATCGTTCCTTAGCCGTGTGCGGTGCCCCCCTCCACCATATTCCACCGCGGTCATATTGTAGCGGTGCTTAGGCGAAGCCCTGCGACAGTAGAACATCAAGATCGTCACCACGCCGTCGTGCTGACGGAACTCCTCCCCGACGCTTTGCTGGATCGGAGCCCGGGGATCGTCATCGAGATGAACGTGTGCCAAGAACTCGGAGGTGCCGGAGTAACGGTGCTTGGATCGGTCGGATCGTGAAGACATACGACTACATCAACAACGTTGTGCTAACGCTTCCGTTGTCGATCTACAAGGGTACGTAGATCACACTCTCCCCTCTCGTTGCTATGCATCACCATGATCTTGCGTGTGCATAGGAATTTTTTTGAAATTACTACGTTCCCCAACAGCTTCTACTATTCGTTCTGATATGTCGCATGTTATTGATGATGCCACTTCTACTATGCATGATACTTATGATGAAACTACTTCTATGCTTGATACTACTGTGTCACTTGGTAAATTTCTTGATGAACAACTTGCTAGGGCTAGAGAGATTGAAAATATTGAATCTAATGATACTAATGAAAGTGATGATGAAGAATCACTTGTTATTCCTAAGGGTTATGTTTTTGATCAAGAAGCTTGTTTAGCTATTTTAGCTTGCAAAGATAGATATGAACTAAAAAGGTTATTAGATAAATGGAACAAGCAATCTCTAAATGCTAGAATGAAACCTGACCCTTGCTTTTGCTACTACACCTATCTGTGTTACTGATAAGGATTATGAATTGTCTGGTGATCCTGATATAATTACTTTGGTTGAATCTGATCCTTTTCATGGTTATGAATCTGAAACTGTTGTGGCACATCTTACTAAACTGAATGATATAGCCACCCTGTTCACTAAAGATGAGAGAACTCGTTACTTTTATATCCTTAAAATATTTCCGTTCTCATTAAAGGGTGATGCTAAGATATGGTTTAATTCTCTTGATCCTAGTTGTGTGCGTAGTCCCCAGGATATGATTTATTACTTCTCTGCTAAATATTTCCCTGCTCATAAGAAACAAGCTGCTTTAAGGGATATATATATAATTTTGCGCAAATTGAAGAAGAGAGTCTCCCACAAGCTTGGGGGAGGCTTCTCCAATTACTTAATGCTTTGCCTGATCATTCTCTTAAGAAAAATGAAATGCTTGATATATTTTATAATGGACTAACCGATGCCTCCAGAGACTACTTGGATAGTTGTGCTGGTTCTGTTTTCAAGGAAAGAACACCGGATGAAGCTAAAATTCTATTGAATAATATGTTGACAAATGAAAATAATTGGAAACCTCCTGAGCCAGTTCCTAAGCTTATTCCTAAACCAACTCCAAAGAAGAGGGGTATTCTATTTCTCAGTCCTGAAGATATGCAAGAGGCAGAGAAATCTATGAAAGAAAAAGGTATTAAAGCTGAAGATGTTAAGAATTTACCTCCTATTGAAGAAATACATGGTCTTAACTTACCGCCTGTTGAAGAAACATATGATCTTAATCCATCACCTATTAAAGAAACTCATGGTCTTGATAACCCGACACAGGTAGTAAAGGTAAATTCTCTCTATTGATATGATAAATCTGAAATCCCATTTACTAAGTTTGCTAGCCCATGCTTAGATGAGTTTGATAAATTTATGGCTAAGCAAGAAGATTTTAATGCTTATTTTGGTAGACAATTGAAATACAATTCAAATATGCTTGAACACTTGGGTGATTATATGGCTAATGTTAAAGGTGATCTTAAACTTATTAGTAAACATGCTTCTATGGTTACCACTCAAGTAGAACAAGTACTTAAAGCTCAAAATGATTTGCTTAATGAATTGAATAGTAAATATAATGATAATGCTGTTAGAGTTATGACTAGAGGTGGTAGAATGACTCAGGAACCTTAGTATCCTGAAGGCCATCCTAAGAGAATTGAGCAAGATTCTCAGAGAAATAATATAGATGCACCTAGTTCGTCTAAAAAGAAGAAAAAGAAAAATGATAGGACTTTGCATGCTTCTAGTGATCCTATTGCTGAAACACCTGATAATCCAAATGATATTTCTATTTCTGATGCTGAAACACAATCTGGTAATGAACCTGAAACTAGTGATAATGTTAATAATAATATTCATGATGATGCTCAACCTAGTAATGATAATGATATAGAAATTGAACCTCCTGTTGATCTTGATAACCCACAATTAAAGAATCAACGTTATGATAAGAAAGACTTTGTTGCTAGGAAACATGGTAAAGAAAGAGAACCATGGGTTCAGAAACCAATGCCTTTTCCTCCCAAACCATCCAAGAAAAAGGATGATGAGGATTTTGAGCGCTTTGCTGAAATGATTAGACCTATCTTTTTGCGTATGCGATTAACTGATATGCTCAAAACCAATCCTTATGCTAAGTACATGAAAGATATAATTACAAATAAAATAAAGATACCGGAAGCTAAAATTTCCACCATGCTTGCTAATTATACTTTTAAAGGAGGAATACCAAAGAAACTTGGAGATCCAGGAGTACCCACTATACCATGCTCCATTAAAAGAAACTATGTTAAAACTACTTTATGTGATCTTGGAGCCTGTCGTGGAATTGTCACGGCAGATGTCCTTAGTGTCAGGACTTAGTCGCGAGGCCAACGCATCTATGTGGTAGCTTGAGAGGGGTTGAGCAGGACGAGAGACGCGATGTTTTACCCAGGTTCGGCCCCTCACGGTGGAGGTAAAAACCTACATCCTGCTTCATTGATATTGATGAAGATGACCACGATTACAAGAGTGCTCTATCTCAAGAGCTATTATCTAAACCTAACTTGTCCAACTTGTGGAACTTGTCCCTCCTTCTCCCTTTTGGGGAGCCCTGCCCCTCCTTATATATGTTGGAGGGGCGGGTTACATGTAGAGTCCTATTAGGATTAGGACTAGTCTATCTCTAATACGAACCGGATACAAGTCCAGGTCTTAACTCCTTGTAAGATAAATGTTCCTCATGCCTTTCCTCTTAAACCGGCCCACCATTAACATAAACCAGCCTTCTGGGCCTTGGGACTTGTCATTCATCTGACCCGTCCGCCGGGTCACAAGTGTGTCATAATGTTCCGGCAGGTTGCTTGTAAACCGCCAGGTCAGGGCAGGTCACCAGTTAATCGCCAAGTGTAAACCAGGCTTCAAGTAAACCGCCAAGTCTAGCCAGGTCACCAATGAGTCTTCAGGCTCGTGAATCATCATACCAGTGAACCGCCAGACATGTAAATCGCCAATCCTCTGGCGGTTTACCAATGAAACGCCTAGTCCAGCCGGGTTATACTTCCGTCCGGTTTATGCCGTGGGGTATATCCCCAACATTAGCCCCCAAGTTTAGCTTGGATTTATCCATGGTAAACTTATGCTGCAAAATAAACACAAGAACAAATTTGACAGGTTGTACTCGGGTTAAGAATTCTTGTAAACCGGTACCTGATCACCCTTAAGTCCTTGTTATTTCCTCCTTCTGGGAAGTCCGGGTCAACAGACCAGCTTCATAATCAATTTGCTGACATCGGTTTGTCATAGTAAAATATTATGAAGAATAACTCCTTTGACTTCAGCTCCCAATGCTTAACAAAAATATTGGCCTTTGAAATACTCATTTGATCTTCAGCCGGTTTAAGAATGTAGAACTTGCCGGTTTGAGAATGTAGAACTGTACCGGTTTAAGACTTGAACTTGCTGGTTTAACAAATATTGATGGCACCAGGTCATAATTGCAGTTAACATGAAGCTTGAAAATATACCTCTTATATGCCTATCACTTGTAGCCCCCAAGTCTTAAGAAGGTAGCATAGTAACAGCTTAAGACTTGCTTCAATATGAATATCATAATCTTGAAGAAATCCAGGTTGTTCATCAATCACTAGTCAGAATTGTGTATTCTACATATGTAGCCCCCAAGTGCCGGGTTGTCATGCTTGCAGCAACCTGGGACTTGAAATTGCCTTATTCTCATAAAAAAACTTCAACTAGTGTAGCCCCCAAGGGCCGGGTCATTATGCAATAATGAGCAGGGACTTTGTAAATATGATCATGTAAACTTGAGCGGCAATATGTAGCCCCCAAGGGCCGGCTCAATAAGATAATATTGAGCTGGGACTTGATATATTCTTCAATGAAAATAACATCATATGATGTAACCCCCGTCATGGGGCTTGAACCCACGTCCACAAGGTTAAGAGTCTTGTGCTTTACCAACTGAGCAGTGGATCCTTCAATAATAGATGAAAATCTGTGTATCTTGAATTGTTGACAGGAGCAATTGGTAGCCCCCAAGGGCCGGCTCATCACAATGTGATGAGTCGGGTCTTAAATAAGGTGAGCAAAAAAATGACTTTGCATTAGCCCCCAAGTGTCATGGTGCATGCTTGCAGCGACATGAGACTTGTGTATTTAATGTAATTTTAACTGAAATAATGTAGCCCCCAAGTGCCGGGTCGTAAGCCTGCAGCAACTCGGGACTATTCCTTATTGTAGAATAAATCATATCTATTGATAATATGATAGCCATTGCGCTAAAGCGACTTTGAAAACCTTAATCATAATACTGGTTATTGATAACCATAATAAAAATCCAGCCATGTTGGCTATTTGAATAATATACCCAATGATTTATAAGCGCATAATTCCAATGGCACAATCCAAATATATACTGGCGACTTATAGTCCAAAGCCAGGCCGGTTCAATAAACACCGGTGATTTGTAATTATGCTTTATTCAACCTGTTTCTGCATACAACAAGTTTAAAGTGTCCTGACGGTTTACCGCCGGACGGGTCATAATGCCCAACATATAACCCGGGTTTATAACCAAGGCTGCACTTAAGAATAATCAAATATGAAATAGATCATACCTGTGACATTGAATCACATCGTTGATTTACCAACCTTTTTTTAGTAAGGGTGATAACCCAAATCTTGAGTATGATAACTCCCGTCATATTTTTCCGGTTTGTAATAAAACCGTGTCGGGTTATAATAAACACCGGATAATCATCCTGGCAACTTATAGTCAACGCCAGACCAGGCTAAGAAAACTCTGGTTTATAATTGATTTGTACTAACAACTCGTAATTGAAAGCCAAGCCGGGTCAATGAACGCCGGTATATCCATGCACATATGATACATGCTATGATGATGTAATGATAATGCAATGTATGATGCAATATATGATGATGTATATGTATGATCACAAGAGGGTTTAAGCTATGGTTCGGATACGACCAGAGCCCCCATGTAGTCATAATTGTGGCATTGCGCTGATCAAGAGGTGTAGCTATGGTTCGTATATGACCAGAGCCCCCAAGTGATTTCCCTGGTGGCCTTATGCCTATCAAGAGGTCTAGCTATGGTTCGGATACGACCAAGCCCCCAAGTGATTCCCCTGGTGGCCCTTATGCCTATCAAGAGGTGTAACTATGGTTCGAACCCATAGCCCCCAAGTGATTTCCCTGGTGGCATTATGCCTATCAAGAGGTGTAGCTATGGTTCGGATATGACCAAGCCCCCAAATGATTTCCCTGGTGGCCCTTATGCCTATCAAGAGGTGTAGCTATGGTTCGAACATAGCCCCCAAGTGATATTGTGAGCTGTGCTCAAGGGATACCCATGTTTGAGTTGTGCTGTGCATCAAACTCTCTTTGGCCCCTTATGATAATATTGGCTTGATAGCCGGATTACTGAAGTAACCAGAGCTGTGCTCTTATGGTAATATTGGCTTTGATAGCCGTATTAATAGGGTAGTCACATCTATGATCAACAAGCAGGAAACCCCCAAATGATCAATAATATGATGAACCGATAAGGCATGATGCCCATGTTTGAACCGCACATCATGCCAGCAAGCTCTTTTTGGCAATCTTTAATTTTTTGCAAGATATAACTTCTTCTTGAACCGGATGTTAAACCGGATATTGAGAGCTTCAAAGCTTTGTGGAAGACATCTTTCCCTTGAACCGGATTGTAAAACGGAATACTTTCTGATGACCCGGAAATTTTCTGACGGCTTTGTAAACTCGAACTTGCGAGAAGTTAATTCCTTTTTGAACCGGAAATTCTTAAACCGGATTTTAAACCGGCATTCTTTACTTTGAACCGGAAATTTTCTGACGGCTTTCAAATTGTCATCGATATGGTAGTAGCCTCCGGGATCGGGCTATCTTTCCCTCCAATGTCCTGGGGTTCTTTACTTCACTGAAAAACTGGCATATAACTGAATCATACCATTGTAGCCCCCGAGTCTCAAGGTGACTCTAGGAGTTGACTTGAGATTCTCCATTTTTGACCGTGATATAAACCGATATGAGTCTTTCAACAGCTCAGTGATATAATTTGTCCTACATTGAAGAACTTGCAAGACAAAGTAATTGCTCCCTTTTAAAAAAAAGAAAGCAATATATAATATAAAAATATACCGGATGGATTTCACCTGATGCGTCAAGCCAGAAAATATCACCGCGGAGTTGATGATCACTGGGTGAAACTGAAATCACCCACGGGTGAGTCGGCCACGGGAGCTAAGCAGATGAGCCGGCCCGGTGTTGTAAACTGGCGCGGACGGGCAAATTGTCCTCCGTGTTGTAAGCCGGCGCGGACGCGTGAACCGGCCGCGAGGGTGGACGGGCGAGTTGTCCGTGGCGTTGTAAGGTGACGCGGACAGGCGAGTCGGCCAAGACATTGTAAGCCGGCGCGGGAGTCCGTTGAGTAAGAATGACCACCTGTGCCGAATGATGTTGGCACGCCTCTATCTTCGAGGCGTAATACCATTTTATAATGGGTAATTCTCCTGCATATAAAATACAGCAGGACAAAGTAATTTTGTTCGGATGAAATAATATGTGCTTAAAAATAAATAAGATAAATAGCACCTGATTCATCCAGACGAAAGCTGATCTTTAGCTGGCGGTTTACTGCAGGTGTCAGTCGTGTGACCCGGTCGAAGCGACCCATCGGCAGAAGCAGGCGAATCAGTCGACTCCGGCGGATCGGAGCTTGTGTCTCTCCCGCCCACGTAATATACAGCAGATTTGACCCATGTTTTGATGTATTAACAGCAGCAATTTTGTCTTGGCACGTAGCACAATAATTGATGTGTTTATGTACTAGTTGATGTCTCTTGTCGTGCAGGAGCTAGTGAATCTGTCAAGCTTTGCATTAATCAGCACCTGGACCTTTGATTCGTGTGCATGTACGAGATCAATCCGGATACTTCACGGGGCTGAAGCAATTGTCTTGATCGCTGATGTACCAACAGATGATGCTAGTGACGTGTATTTAGCTGTCTTTGATCACTTCAGACTTGGACAACTATCCGTTAGGGGCTCATCTGTTTGGCCGCAGCATGATGAGGCTGTAGCGGCAAAGGCGGGCCGACTCAAGGTAGCGACGGGCGATGATACTCGTGACTCGTGGCGGGAACCGAGACGGTTTAGTCGCGACCATAGGAACGGCCCGGCCCAAGGCCCAAGGCAGCAGCTGAAGCAGTATGAGGTGGCGGCTCGGTCGAGGCCAGCGCCGGCTCAGGCTGCATCGGCGAGCGCAACAAAACCCAAACAGAAAACTTGCGAGATGTCTTAGTTTCCTACCATGACACACCAAAAAAGACCGATTCGATTTCCCATTGATGATCGTCTGGCTGTGTGAATCGGAATAACTAGTAGTTTCATATGGTAGATTTAATGAACTTGCTCTAAATCCGTGACAAGCTAAATAACTCCCTTGTGGTTTGGCTGCCATCGACTCCATAGTTCTGTATATGGACAGATCCCAATGACTTTGTTTTGGCTATTATTTCCATCACGTCTGTCTTTCGATGATCAGGACGGGGTCCAGCCCTTGGTTCCTTCTACTTTAACTCGGTTTCACTGCAGATCGGATTGAACCGATGATTTGTCTTTTCCTTCAGTGGATACGCATCTGATCGCGTGTGCTGGCGTATTAAACGCAACCCTATTTTTTATCTTGATCTAAAATCTTGTATATCTCGCTTTGACTGATCGTTGATGATGTTATCTTCTGCGCCGGCTCATTTTCATCCGGCACATCACGAGCTTCTCGATCCCTGAAGAAATCCCTCCAAGAACTCAACACTACCGTGCGCGAGCCCCACGGTGGGCGCCAACTGTCGTGGAATTGTCACGGCAGATGTCCTTAGTGTCAGGACTTAATCGCGAGGCCAACACATCTATGTGGTAGCTTGAGAGGGGTTGAGCGGGACGAGAGACACGATGTTTTACCCAGGTTCGGCCCCTCACGGTGGAGGTAAAAGCCTACATCCTGCTTCGTTGATATTGATGAAGATGACCACGGTTACAAGAGTGCTCTATCTCAAGAGCTATTATCTAAACCTAACTTGTTCAACTTGTGGAACCTGTCCCTCCTTCTCCCTTTTGGGGAGCCCTGCCCCTCCTTATATATGTTGGAGGGGCGGGTTACATGTAGAGTCCTATTAGGATTAGGACTAGTCTATCTCTAATACCAACCGGATACAAGTCTAGGTCTTAACTCCTTGTAAGATAAATGTTCCTCATGCCTTTCCTCTTAAACCGGCCCACCATTAACATAAACCGGCCTTCTGGGCCTTGGGCCTTGTCATTCATCTGACCCGTCCGCCGGGTCACAAGTGTGTCATAATGTTCCGGCGGGTTGCTTGTAAACCGCCAGGTCAGGGCAGGTCGCCAGTGAATCGCCAAGTGTAAACCGGGCTTCAAGTAAACCGCCAAGTCCAGTCGGGTCACCAATGAGTCTTCAGGCTCGTGAATCGTCATACCAGTGATCGCCAGACACGTAAATCGCCAATCCTCTGGCGGTTTACCAATGAAACACCTAGTCCGGCCGGGTTATACTTCCGGCCGGTTTACGCCGCGGGGTATATCCCCGACAGAGCTGGTGTTAGTGTTATGCCTCTCTCTTTATATCGTAGACTTGACTTGAATAAGTTGACACCTACAGAAATATCTTTGCAAATGGCTGATAAATCAATTGCTATACCTGTCGGTATTTGTGAGGATGTGCCTGTTGTAGTTGCAAACGTTACTATTTTAACGGACTTTGTTATTCTTGATATTCCCGAGGACGATAGTATGTCTATTATTCTTGGAAGACCCTTTTTGAATACTGCAGGAGCTGTTATTGATTGCACTAAAGGCAATGTCACTTTTCATGTTAATGGTAATGAGCACATGGTACACTTTTCGAGAAAACAACCTCAAGTTCATAGTATCAACTCTATTGGAAAAATTCCATCAATTATATTTGGAGGTTTTGAATTTCCTCTTCCTACTGTCAAGAAGAAATATGATATTCTTATTATTGGGGATGTGGATATCCCCGTTGAGGTAACATAGTGTTATTCGAAATTTCTCCGGTTCCATGTTATTCGGAATGAGTTCGTTAACAAGACTTGATCAACCTTGTTAGTGGATCCCTTTTGATGAGCATGAGATGGATGAAACTAGAAGGCACAACCTTCTGTACCCCACTTTTACTTTCTGTTATTTATATTAAATAAAATAAAAATAAATATTTTTCTGTCTGTTATCTGATTATCCGTGCAATATAAAAATACCCTGAAAATAAAAGTTCTCCAAATGCCCTGAAATTTAAATATGATTTTTTCTGAAATATTTGAGAATATTTGGCACTGAGAACACAGCAGGGGTGTCAACCACCTGCCCACGAGGGTGGAGGGCGCGGCCTACCCCCTCGGCGTGCCCCCTGCCTCGTGGGCCCACGAGGCCCTCCTCCACTTATTCCTACACCCACATACTTCTTCTTCCTCCCACCAACACGAATATCCAGCTCAAGCACGAGTTCTAGTTCATCTTGCTGCCATTTTCGATCTCCTTGCCCAAAGCACCTTTCACAAAACTGCTTGGGGAGATTGTTCCTTGGTATGTGACTCCTCCATTGGTCCAATTAGTTTTTGTTCCAGTGCTTTATTCATTACAAATTTTTGCTGCTTAGGTGACCCTGTTCTTGAGCTTGCATGTCAAATTTATATGGTTCCAAGTAGTTTTGATGCATGATATAGGCTCTAGGCACTTGTATGAGTAGTTGCTATCAATATTATTGAGTTTGGTTTACTTTTATTTTGAAGTTAATAAAAATTTCAGAAATTTTTCAGAGGAATAAATATGCATAGGAAAATGTTCCAAGGTGGTTCTTCAAGGAAGCAAGGACCCAGGCTTGCAATGCGTGATGCTTATGATGAGCCACCAAGAGACGCTCCAGTACGTTCTTGTGAATGGCCTTCTGAGAACTTTATGGATCAAGCGGGAATTAAGGAAGAATTTAACGCATATTTGCGTAATGCTGATCTTGTGAGCTTCGAAGAAGAGAAGTGCAGCCAGTATCACAACCTCACCAGTACCTTTGTGAGGAGGTTTAAATTTTCAACTTCACGTAATTCCCCAACTGTCCTGTTTGATCTTTATGATAATTATTACACTATGGACTTAGAGGATTTTACCACTGCTTGCAAACTTCCACAATGGGGTAGTATAAGGGATCCTCGCAAATCTGAATTTAGAGATTTTATTGCTAGTATAACTATGGGAGAATCTAGAGATATAACACAAGCTACCATAGGGAGCATTCACTTTCCTGCTATACATTATTTTGCTCTCTTCATAGGTAGATGCCTTAACGGTAAAGATGAGGCATGTCACATGTGTGTCCCTGACCTCAGTATTCTTAGGAGTGCTGTGTTAGGATATAAATCTTATAATTTGGAAGCCATTGTTGCACGTAGGTTGCATCTTAATAGATTTAATAGAGATTTCTTTGGAGGAATTTATGCAACCCACATAGCTAATTTTCTTGGTATAGACATACACGAAGATGATATTGAATTACCTCCTGCTTACCTATACTTTAATGCTATGGTTCACCACTAGTTTGTCGAGAGGAATGAATCATCTCTCCAGTATCGACTAATCTTTGACAGACGCCATGCTGTCCATATTACTCTCCCTGCTCCTGCCTTCTTTGATCATCAGGCAAAAGGAAGATATACTATTACCAGAGAGGAGGCAGATGAGTACGAGAGGAGAGCGGAGGCCGCTCGTCGCCATGCTGCAGCTCAGCAGGCGATAACTGCTGCTTCTCAGTACGACACCAACTACTATTATGGATATCCGCCAGCCCAGCCGTGGCCATAGACCAACTTAGGCCAAAAGCCTAAGCTTGGGGGAGTACGTATTCCCCACCGACATTACATTTATGTTCACACACTCATTGCTAGATGTCGGTGCTCATACTTTTTCATTGTATCATCCATGCTAGTTTATTTTCCTTTTTATGCTTTCTTCTTGTGTGTTTAATAAACCTTAAGAAAAAAATTAGTTGTAGCTTTTAGTTAGTTTAATTTCCATGCTTCTAGTAGTAATTAAAAAGAAAACCCAAAAAGATTTCCTGTTCTTCTTTTACTTGTTGGGAGCTTTCCCGTGTAAATAGTTTTATTTCTTTTCTTTCCTTTGGGGGTCAATAGGAGAAGACCATAATTAAATTGTTGAAGTAGCTCTTATATGCATTATTGTTGATCTGACAAAAGAGCCCATATTGCCTTGTCTTCTCCTGTTTATTGAATGCCTGCAGATTCCAGCTTAGTCCAATGCACGCGCACTATTATTATTATTCACATCGTTTGGTCGTGCAAGTGAAAGGCAATTATGATGATATATGATGGACTGACTGAGATGAGAAAAGCTGGTATGAACTCGACCTGTTTTGTTTTTGTAAATATGATTAGTTCATCGTTCCTGATTCAGCCGACTATGAGTAAACATGTTTGCAATGACAACTAGAGATCATAGTTCCTCGTGCCATGCTTGATTAGCTATGAGTCATAATGGTTTACCTTGCGTGCCAACATGCTATTGAGATGGTTATGATGTGGTATGATAGGGTGGTATCCTCCTCTGAATGATTTAAGTGACTTGACTTGGCGCATGTTCACGCATGTAGTTGAAACAAAATCAACATAGCCTTCACGATATTTATGTTCATGGTGGATTATATCCTACTCATGCTTGCATTCAGTGTTGATTAATTTTAATGCATGTTCATGACTATTGTCGCTCTCTAGCTGGTCGCTCCCCAGTCTTTTGCTAGACTTCACCTGTACTAAGCGGGAATACTGCTTGTGCATCCAATCCCTTAAAACCCAAAGTTATTCCACATGAGTCCACTATACCTACCTATATACGGTATCTACCCGCCGTTCCAAGTAAATTTGTATGTGCCAAACTTTAAACCTTCAAATAAATATCCTATTTTGTATGCTCGAATAGCTCATGTATCAACTAGGGCTGTCTGTATCTCCAATGTTAGGCGGGTTATTCTCAAGAGGAGTGGACTCCGCTCCTCACTCACGAGATAAATGGCTGGTCACCGGGATGCCCAGTCCCATGCTTTATGCAAACTAAATCAAAATAATTGCAAACAAAACTCCCCTGGGACTCTTGTTAGTTGGAGGCACTCATTGTTTCGAGCAAGCCATGGATTGATGCTTGTTGGTGGAAGGGGGAGTATAAACTTTACCATTATGTTTGGGAACCGCCTATAATGTGTGTAGCATGGAAGATATCGCCATCTCTTGGTTGTTATGTTGACAATGAAAGTATACCGCTCAAAATATTATTCACCTCTGTTTCAAAACCGAGCTCTAGCACCTCTACAAATCCATGCTTCCCTCTGTGAAGGGCCTATCTATTTACTTTTATGCTGAGTCATCATCCTCTTATTAAAAAGCACTAGTTGGAGAGCACTGCTGTCATTTGCATTCATTACTGTTAGTTTACATTGAGTATGACTTGACTGGATCTCTTTTACCATGAATTACAATGTCTAGTCAGTCCTTGGTCTTTAAAGGTGCTCTACATTTATGTTTTGCGGTCTCAGAAAGGGCTAGCGAGATACCACCTTGTTATATCATATTATGATTGTTTTGAGAAAGTGTTGTCATCCGAGATTTATTATTATTGCTCGCTAGTTGATTATGCCATTGATATGAGTAAACTTGAGACCTATGCGTTATTGTGAATGTGGTTAGTTATAATCTTTGCTGAAAACTTGAATGATGGCTTTTCATGTTTACAACAACAAGAGCAAACAGAGTTTGTAAAAGTTGTTCTTTATCACTTTCAGTTTATCAACTGAATTGCTTGAGGACAAGCAAAGGTTTAAGCTTGGGGGAGTTGATACGTCTCCATCGTATCTACTTTTCCAAACACTTTTGCCCTTGTTTTGGACTCTAACTTGCATGACTTGAATGGAACTAACCCGGACTGACGCTATTTTCAGCAGAATTACCATGGTGTTATTTATGTGCAGAAACAAACGTTCTCAGAATGACCTGAAACTTCACGGAGCAACTTTTCAGAAAATATGAAAAATACCTGCAAAAGATGAAGACTAGGGGGCCCACCACCTGTCCATGAGGGTGGGGGCGCGCCTGCCCCCCTAGGGAGCGCCCCTACCTCGTGGCCCCCCTATTGCCTCTCCGACTCCAACTCCATATATTGAGTCTCGGGGAGAAAAAAAATCAAAGAGAAGAATTCATCGCGTTTTACGAGGAGCCGCCGCCAAGCCCTAAAACCTCTCAGGAGGGCTGATCCGGAGTCCGTTCAGGGCTCCGGAGAGGGGAATTCGTCGCCATCGTCATCATCAACCATCCTCCATATCTAATTTCATGATGCTCACCGTCGTGCGTGAGTAATTCCATCGTAGGCTTGCTAGACGGTGATGGGTTGGATGGGATCTATCATGTAATCGAGTTAGTTTTGTTAGGGTTTGATCCCTAGTATCCACTATGTTCTGAGATTGATGTTGCTATGACTTTGCTATGCTTAATGCTTGTCACTAGGGCCCGAGTGCCATGATTTCAGATCTGAACCTATTATGTTTTCACCAATATATGAGTGTTCTTGATCCTATCTTGCAAGTCTATAGTCACCTATTATGTTTTATGATCCGTTAACCCCGAAATGACAATAATCGGGATACTTGCCAGTGATGACCGTAGTTTGAGGAGTTCATGTATTCACTATGTGTTAATGCTTTGTTCTAGTTCTCTATTAAAAGGAGGCCTTAATATCCCTTAGTTTCCGTAAGGATCCCACTGCCATGGGAGGGTATGGCAAAAGATGTCATGCAAGTTCTTTTCCATAAGCACACATGACTATATTCGGAATACATGCCTACATTATATCAATGAACTGGAGCTAGTTCTGTGTCACCCTAGGTTATGACTGTTACATGATGAACCGCATCCGACATAATTCTCCATCACTGATCCATTGCCTACGAGCTTTCCATATATTATTCTCCGCTTATTTACTTTTCCGTTGCTATTGCTATCATCACTACAAAATACCAAAAACATTACTTTTACTACTGTTACCTTTTGCTACCATTACCACTACTATCATATTACTTTGCTACTAAACACTTTGCTGCAGATATTAAGTTTCCAGGTGTGGTTGAATTGACAACTCAGCTGCTAATACTTGAGAATATTCTTTGGCTCCCCTTGTGTGGAATCAATAAATTTGGGTTGAATACTCTACCCTTGAAAACTGTTGCGATCCCCTATACTTGTGGGTTATCAATCCCTCACTAAACTTCAAGGTATAAGTGTTCTCCCTGAGTATGCACCGTTGCTACAGTTTGTCATGCCGAGACACCACGTGATGATCGGGTGTGGTAAGCTCTAATTTCACATACAACGGGTGCAAGCTAGTTTTGCACGTGTAGAATACTCGGGTTAAACTTGACGAGCCTAGCATATGCAGATATGGCCTCGGAATACTAAGACCGAAAGGTCGAACATGAATCATATAGTAGATATGATCAACATAGTGATGTTCACCATTGAAAACTACTCCATCTCACGTGATGATGGGACATGGTTTAGTTGATATGGATCACGTGATCGTTTAGATGAATAGAGGGATGTCTATCTAAGTGGGAGTTCTTAAGTAATATGATTAATTGAACTTTAATTTATCATGATCTTAGTACCTGATAGTTTTTACATATCTATGTTGTCGTAGATCAATGGCCCGTGCTACCGTTCCCTTGAATTTTAATGCGTTCCTAGAGAAAGCTAAGTTGAAAGATGATGGTATCAACTACACGGACTGGGTCCGTAACTTGAGGATTATCCTCATTGCTGCATAGAAGAATTACATCCTGGAAGCACCGCTAGGTGCAAGACCCACTGCAGGAGCAACTCCGGACGTTGTGAATGTCTGGCAGGGCAAAGCTGATGACTACTCGATATTTCGGTGTGCCATGCTTTACGACTTAGAATCGGGACTTCAAAGACGTTTTGAACGGCATGGAGGATATGAAATGTTCCAGGAGTTGAAGTTAATATTTCAAGCAAATGCCCGAGTTGAGAGATATGAAGTCTCCAACAAGTTCTATAGCTGCAAAATGGAGGAGAATAGTTCTGTCAGTGAATAGGTACTCAGAATGTCTGGGTACCACAACCACTTAACTCAGCTGCGAGTTAATCTTCCTCAGGATAGTGTCATTGACAGAGTTCTTCAATCATTGCGACCAAGCTATAAAGGCTTCATGATGAACTATAATATGCAAGGGATGGAGAAGACTATTCCTGAGCTCTTCGCAATGCTAAAGGCTCCAGAGGTAGAAATCAAGAAGGAGCATCAAGTGTTGATGGTTAACAAGACCACTAGTTTCAAGAAAAAGGGCAAAGGGAAGAAGGGGAACTTCAAGAAGAACAGCAAGCCAGTTGCTGCTCAAGGGAAGGAACCCAAGTCTGGACGTAAGCCTGAGACCGAGTGCTTCTACTGCAAAGGGACTGGTAACTGGAAGCGGAACTGCCCCAAGTATTTGGTGGATAAGAAGGATGGAAAAGTGAAAGGTATATTTGATATACATGTTATTGATGTGTACCTTACTAATGTTCATAGTAGCGCATGGGTATTTGATACTGGTTCTGTTGCTCATATTTGCAACTCGAAACAGGGGCTACGGATTAAGCAAAGATTGGCTAAGGATGAGGTGACGATGCGCGTGGGAAATGGTTCCAAAGTCGATGTGATCGCCATCGGCACGCTACCTTTACATCTACCGTCGGGATTAGTTTTAGACCTAAATAATTGTTATTTGGTGCCAGCGTTGAACATGAACATTATATCTAGATCTTGTTTGATGCGAGACGGTTATTCATTTAAATTAGAGAATAATTGTTGTTCTATTTATATGAGTAATATCTTTTATGGTCATGCACCCTTGATGAGTGGTCTATTTTTATTGAATCTTGATTGTAGTGATACACATATTCATAATATTGAAGCCAAAAGATGCAAAGTTAATAATGATAGTGCAACTTATTTGTGGCACTGCCGTTTAGGTCATATTGGTGTAAAGCGCATGAAGAAACTCCATGCTGATGGGCTTTTGGAGTCACTTGATTATGAATCACTTGATGCTTGCAAACCATGCCTCATGGGCAAGATGACTAAGACTCCGTTCTCCGGAACGATGGAGCGAGCAACTGACTTATTGGAAATAATACATACTGATGTATGCGGTCCAATGAGTGTTGAGGCTCGCGGCGGGTATCATTATTTTCTGACCTTCACAGATGATTTAAGCAGATATGGGTACATCTACTTAATGAAACATAAGTCTAAAACATTTGAAAAGATCAAAGAATTTCAGACTGAAGTGGAAAATCATCGTAACAAGAAAATAAAGTTTCTACGATCTGATCGTGGAGGTGAATATTTGAGTTATGATTTTGGTCTTCATTTGAAACAATGTGGAATAGTTTCGCAACTCACGCCACCTAGAACACCACAGCGTAATGGTGTGTCTAAACGTTGTAACCGTACTTTATTAGATATGGTGCGATCTATGATATCTCTTACCGATTTACCACTATCATTTTGGGGTTATGCTTTAGAGACGGCTGCATTCACGTTAAATAGGGCACCATCTAAATCCGTTGAGATGACACCATATGAACTATGGTTTTGCAAGAAACCTAAGCTGTCATTTCTTAAAGTTTGGGGCTGCGATGCTTATGTGAAAAATCTTCAACCTGATAAGCTCGAACCCAAATTGGAGAAATGTGTCTTCATAGGATACCCATAGGAGACTGTTGGGTACACCTTCTATCACATATCCGAAGGCAAGATATTCGTTGCTAAGAATGGATCCTTTCTAGAGAAGGAGTTTCTCTTGAAAGAAGTGAGTGGGAGGAAAGTATAACTTGATGAGGTAATTGTACCTTATACCGAATTGGAAAGTACTTCATCACAGAAATTAGTTCCAGTGATTCCTACACCAATCGGTGAGGAAGCTAATGATGATGATCATGAAACTTCAGATCAAGTTACTACCAAACCTCGTAGGCCAACCAGAGTACGATCCACACCAGAGTGGTACAGTAATCCTGTTCTGGAGGTCATGTTACTTGACCATGACGAACCTATGAACTATGAGGAAGCGATGATGAGCCCAGATTCCGCGAAATGGCTTGAGTCCATGAAATCTGAGATGGGATCCATGTATGAGAACAAAGTGTGGACTTTGGTTGACTTGCCCGATGATCGTCAAGCCATAGAGAGTAAATGGATCTTCAAGAAGAAGACTGAGGCTGACGTTCATGTTACTGTCTACAAAGCTCGACTTGTTGCAAAAGGTTTTCGACAAGTTCACGGAGTTGACTATGATGAGACCGTCTCAACCGTAGCGATGCTTAAGTCTATCCGAATCATGTTAGCAATTGCTGCATTTTATGATTATGAAATTTGGCAAATGGATGTCAAAACTGCATTCCTTAATGGATATCTTAAAGAAAAGTTGTATATGATGCAACCAGAAGGTTTTGTCGATCCTAAAGGTGCTAACAAAGTATGCAAGCTCCAGCGATCCATTTATGGACTGGTTCAAGCCTCTCGGAGTTGGAATATACGTTTTGATAGTGTGATCAAAACATATGGTTTTATACAGACTTTTGGAGAAGCCTGTATTTACAAGAAAGTGAGTGGGAGCTCTGTAGCATTTCTAATATTATATGGGGATGCCATATTGTTGATTGTAAATAATACAAAATTTCTGGATAGCATAAAAGGATACTTGAATAAGAATTTTTCAATGAAAGACCCCGATGAAGCTGCTTATATATTGAGCATCAAGATCTATAGAGATAGATTAAGACGCTTAATTGGACTTTCACAAAGCACATACCTTGATAAAGTTTTGAAGAAGTTCAAAATGGATCAGTCAAAGAAAGGGTTCTTGCCTGTGTTACAAGGTGTGAAGTTGAGTCAGACTCAATGCCCGACCACTACAGAAGATAGACAGAAAATGAAAGCCATTCCCTATGCCGCCTCAGCCATAGGTTCTATCATGTATGCAATGTTGTGTACCAGACCTGATGTGTGCCTTGCTATAAGTTTAGCAGGGAGGTACCAAAGTAATCTAGGAGTGGATCACTGGACAGCTGTCAAGAACATCCTGAAATACCTGAAAAGGACTAAGGATATGTTTCTCGTTTATGGAGGTGACAAAGAGCTTGTCGTAAATGGTTACGTCGATACAAGCTTTGGCACTGATCCGGATGACTCTAAGTCACAGACCAATACGTATTTATATTGAATGGTGGAGCTATCAGTTGGTGCACTTCCAAGCAGAGCGTCGTGGCGGGATCTACGTGTGAAGCGGAGTACATAGCTACTTTGGAAGCAGCAAATGAAGGAGTCTGGATGAAGGAGTTCATATCCAATCTAGGTGTAACACCTAGTGCATCGGGTCCAATGAAAATCTTTTGTAACAATACTGGAGCAATTGCCTTGGCGAAGGAATCCATATTTCACAAGAGAACTAAACACATCAAGAGACGCTTCAATTCCATCCGCGATCAAGTCAAGGAGGGATACATAGAGATTTGCAAGATACATACGTATCTGAATGCTGCAGACCTGTTGACTAAGCCTCTCTCACGAGCAAAACATGATCAGCACCAAGACTCGATGGGTGTTAGAATCATTACTATGTAATCTAGATTATTGACTCTAGTGCAAGTGGGAGACTGAAGGAAATATGCCCTAGAGGCAATAATAAAGTTGTTATTTATATTTCCTTATATCATGATAAATGTTTATTATTCATGCTAGAATTGTATTAACCAAAAACTTAGTACATGTGTGAATACATAGACAAACAGAGTGTCCCTAGTATGCCTCTACTTGACTAGATCGTTAATCAAAGATGGTTAAGTTTCCTGACCATAGGCATGTGTTGTCATTTGATCAACGGGATCACATCATTAGAGAATGATGTGATGGACAAGACCCATCCGTTAGCTTAGCATAATGATCATTTAGTTTTATTGCTATTGCTTTCTTCATGACTTATACATATTCCTCTAACTATGAGATTATGCAACTCCCGAATACCGGAAGAACACCTTGTGTGCTATCAAACGTCACAACATAACTGGGTGATTATAAAGATGCTCTACAGGTGTCTCCGAAGGTGTTTGTTGGGTTGGCATAGATCAAGATTAGGATTTGTCACTCCATGTATCGAGAGGTATCTCCGGGCCCTCTCGGTAATGCACATCACTATAAGCCTTGCAAGCAATGTGACTAATGAGTTAGTTGCGAGATGATGCATTACGAGTAAAGAGACTTGCCGGTAACTGATACGTCTCCAACGTATCTATAATTTTTGATTGCTCCATGCTATTATATTATCTATTTTGGATGTTAATGGGCTTTGTTTTACACTTTTATATCATTTTGGGACTAACCTACTAACCGGAGGCCCGACCCAAATTGCTGTTTTTTTGCCTATTTTAGGGTTTCGAAGAAAAGGAATATCAAACGGAGTCCAAACGGAATTAAACCTTCGGGAACGTGATTTTCTCAACAAACGTGATCCAGGAGACTTGGAGTGGGCGTCAAGAAACAACAGAGGAAGGCACGAGGCAGGGGGGCGCGCCTACCCCCCAGGGCGCACCCTCCACCCTCGTGGGTCCTCCGTTGCTCCACCGACGTACTTCTTCCTCCTATATAAGTCAATGTACTCCCCAAACATCCAGGAGCACCACGAAAACCTAATTCCACCACCGCAACCTTCTGTACTCAAGAGATCACATCTCGGGGCCTTTTCTGGAGCTCTGCCGGAGGGGGCAGTGATCACGGAGGGCGTCTACATCAACTCCATGGCCTCTCCAGTGATGTGTGAGTAGTTTACTTCAGACCTACGGGTCCATAGTTATTAGCTAGATGGCTTCTTCTCTCTCTTTGGATCTCAATACAAAGTTCTCCTCGATTCTCTTGGAGATCTATTCAATGTAATCTTCTTTTGTAGTGTGTTTGTCGAGATCCGATGAATTGTGGGTTTATGTTCCAGATTATCTATGAACAATATTTGATTCTCCTCTGAATTATTTTATGTATGATTGGTTTATCTTTGCAAGTCTCTTCGAATTATCAGTTTGGTTTGGCCTACTAGATTGATCTTTCTTGCAATGGGAGAAGTGCTTAGCTTTGGGTTCAATCTTGCGGTGCTCGACCCCAGTGATAGAAAGGTAACCGACACGTATTGTATTGTTGCCATCAAGGATAAAAAGATGGGGTTTATATCATATTCCATGAGTTTATCCCTCTACATCATGTCATCTTCCTTAAAGCATTACTCTGTTCTTATGAACTTAATACTCTAGATGCATGCTGGATCGCGGTCGATGTGTGGAGTAATAGTAGTAGATGCAGAATCGTTTTGGTCTACTTGTCTCGAACGTGATGCCTATATACATGATCATACCTAGATATTCTCATAACTATGCTCAATTCTATCAATTGCTCGACAGTAATTCGTTTACCCACAGTAATACTTACGCTCTTGGGAGAAGCCACTAGTGAAACCTATGGCCCCCGGGTCTATCTTCCATCATATCAATCTTCCAATACTTAGTTATTTCTTTTTCCTTTTATTTTACTTCGCATCTCTATCATAAAAATACGAAAAATATTATCTTATCATATCTATCAGATCTCACTCTCGTAAGTGACCGTGAAGGGATTGACAACCCCTTTATCGCGTTGGTTGCGAGGTTCTTATTTGTTTATGTAGGTGCGTGGGACTTGAGCGTGATCTCCTACTGGATTGATACCTTGGTTCTCAAAAACTGAGGGAAATACTTACGCTACTTTGCTGCATCACCCTTTCCTCTTCAAGGGAAAACCAACGCAGTGCTCAAGAGGTAGCAAGAAGGATTTCTGGCGCTGTTGCTGGGGAGATTCGCGCCAAGTGAAGTCAAGATTTGACTCCCAACAACGAGTCATTTCAGGTGCCATTGCTAAGTCAAGACATACCAAGTACCCATCACAAACTCTTATCCCTCGCATTACATTATTTGCCATTTGCCTCTCATTTTCCTCTCCCCCACTTCACCCTTGCCGTTTTATTCGCCCTCTTTTTCCTCTCTCTCTCCTTCCGTCCCCCTTCTCTTTTCCTATTTGCCTTTTTGCCTGTTTCTTGTTTGCTTGTGTGTTTGATTGCTTGCTTGTCATGATGGCTCTACCTAAATTTGGTGATCTTCACCTTAAAAGGTTAGAAGAGATCGAAAGCAACATCAGAAGTTTTATGGCTTTACAATTTGAGCATAGTAATTTCTTTAGGAACGAGCTTAAGGAACAAAAAAGCTTTATGGGTTATATGAATAAAGAGCTCGATGATATATCTAAGGAATTTTATGGTTTGAAATCTCAGATTGCTCATCTCGAAAAATTAATTACTGAAGTTTCGAATAAGCAAGCCACCTTAGTTAATAAGATGGCCGCTAAGCCGGAAATTTTTTATGACAATAAAGATAAATATCTAAAAGTGATTGATGTGTCCCCTATTAAATCTTTGTTTTGCAATATGAATCTTGATAATGATGGGATTGAAGATGAGCCACCTTTACCTAGAAGGCGTTCAAAAAACTCGGAGTTTGTAGATCTTGATGCTAAAACCGATAAAAGTGGGATTGAAGAGATTAAAACTTTAAATAGTAATGAACCCACTATCTTGCATTTCAAGGAATTTAATTATGATAATTGCTCTTTGATAGATTGTATTTCCTTGTTGCAATCTGTGCTAAATTCTCCTTATGCTTATAGTCAAAATAAAGCTTTTACTAAACATATCGTTGATGCTTTGATGCAATCTTATGAAGAAAAACTTGAGTTGGAAGTTTATATCCGTAGAAAACTTTATGATCAGTGGGAATCTACAATAAAAATAAAAATTAAAGATCACGAGTGTTATGCTTTGTGTGATTTGGGTCCTAGTGTTTCCACGATTCCAAAAACTTTGTGTGATTTGCTAGGTTTCCGTGATTTTGATGATTGTTCTTTAAACTTGCACCTTGCGGATTCCACTATTAAGAAACCTATGGGAAGAATTAATGATGTTCTTATTGTTGCAAATAGGAACTATGTGCTCGTAGATTTCATTGTTCTTGATACAGATTGCAATCCTAGACCTTTCCTTAGAATGATTGGTGCAATTATTGATATGAAGGAAGGGAATATTAAATTCTAATTTCCATTAAAGGAAGGCATGGAACACTTCCCTAGAAATAAAATTAAATTCCCATATGAATCTATTATGAGATCCACTTATGGATTGCCTACCAAAGATGGCAATACCTAGATCTATCTTCGGTTTTATGCCTAGCTAGGGGCGTTAAATGATAGCGCTTGTTGGGGGGCAACCCAATTTTATTTTTATTACTTTCTTTTTGCTACTGTTTAGTAATAAATAATTTATCTAGCCTCTGTTTTGGTTGTGTTTTTTTGTTTAATTATTGTTTGTGCCAAGTGGAATCGTTGGGAAGACTTGGGGAAAGTCTTTTTGATCTTGCTGTAAAAAACAGAAACTTTAGCGCTCACGAGAACTGCTGCCATTTTTATTTGGAAGGTGTTATTTAGTTAATTATTTTTGCATATTATTACTAGATAAATTCCTCACGTCCAGCAATTTATTTTAGAATTTTTGGGGTTCCAGAGTTTGCGTTAGCTACAGACTACTACAGACTGTTCTGTTTTTGACAGATTCTGTTTTTCATGTGTTGTTTGCTTATTTTGATGAATCTATGGCTAGTAAAAGAGTTTATAAACCATAGAGAAGTTGGAATACAGTAGGTTTAGCACCAATATAAATAAAGAATGAGTTGATTACAGTACCTTGAAGTGGTGTTTTGTTTTCTTTCGCTAACGGAGCTCACGAGATTTTCTATTTTGAGTTTTGTGTTGTGGTGTTTTCAAGTTTTGGGTAAAGATTTGACGGAATATAGAACAAGGAGTGGCAAGAGCCTAAGCTTGGGGATTCCCATGGCACCCCAAGATAAAATTCAAGGACATAAAAAATCCTAAGCTTGGGGATGCCCCGGAAGGCATCCCCTCTTTCGTCTTCGTCTATCGGTAACTTTACTTGGAGCTATATTTTTATTCACCACATGATATGTGTTTTGCTTGGAGCGTCTTGTATGATTTGAGTCTTTGATTTTTAGTTTACCACAATCATCCTTGCTGTACACACCTTTTGAGAGAGACTCACATGATTTGAAATTTATTAGAATACTCTATGTGCTTCACTTATATCTTTTGAGCTATATAGTTTTTGCTCTAGTGCTTCACTTATATCTTTTAGAGCACGGTGGTGGTTTTATTTTATAGAAATAATTGATATCTCATGCTTCACTTATATTATTTTTAGAGTCCTTTAGAACAACATGGAAATTTGCTTTAATATAAAAACTTTCATAGAAGTGCATTGAATATTATGAGAAGTTTGATACTTGATAATTGTTTTGAGATATGGAGATGGTGATATTAGAGTCATGCTAGTTGAGTAGTTGTGAATTTGAGAAATACTTGTTCTAAAGTTTGTGATTCCCATAGCATGCACGTATGGTGAACCGTTATGTGATGAAGTCGAAGCATGATTTATTTATTGATTGTCTTCCTTATGAGTGACGGTCGTGGACGAGCGATGGTCTTTTCCTACCAATCTATCCCCCTAGGAGCATGCGCGTAATACTTTGTTTCGATAACTAATAGATTTTTGCAATAAGTATGTGAGTTCTTTATGACTAATGTTGAGTCCATGGATTAGACGCACTCTCACCCTTCCACCATTGCTAGCCTATCTAGTATCGCGCAACTTTCGCCGGTACCATAAACCCACCATATACCTTCCTCAAAACAGCCACCATACCTACATATTATGGCATTTCCATAGCCATTCCAAGATATATTGCCATGCAACTTTTGTAGCGCCCCGTGACCGATGTGCCAGGTGTCCTCCAGTTATTCGCTATTGTTGCTTTGTCATTGCTTGCGTGTCATGCATTGCATATCATGTCATCATGTGCATTTCATTTGCATACATGTTCGTCTCATGCATCCGAGCATTTTTCCCGTTGTCCGTTTTGCATTCCGGCGCTCCTATCTCCTCCGGTGGTCCTTTCTACCTTTCTTTCGTGTGTGGGGGGTTAAACATTTCCGGATTGGACCGAGACTTGCCAAGCGGCCTTGGTTTACTACCGGTAGACCGCCTGTCAAGTTTCGTACCATTTGGACTTCGTTTGATACTCCAATGGTTAACCGAGGGACTGAGAAGGCCTCATGTGTGTTGCAGCCCAACACCCTTTCAAAGTGGCCCAAAACCCACCTAAACCTCCTCCATCATCTCGGTCGTTCGATCACGATCGCGTGGCCGAAAACCGCACCTCATTTGGACTCTCCTAGCTCCCTCTACCTATAAATATGTCCTCCCCGTCCATTTTCGCGGACGAAACCCTAGATCCCTTCATCCTCGCGCCACCGGACAAACATCCCGCCGACGGACACGTCCGACTTCACCGTCTGCCGCCACATGGCATCATCTGATTCGTGCCCGCGTGCCCACTTCGCCGCGCCGCCGGACCCGCCCGAGGCCCATCGCCGGCCCGCCTCGGGGCCGAACCGGGCCAGACTCCGCGCGCCGCCCGAGCCTCGTCCCGCCGCCTTCCTCATTGGCGAGCGCCGCCCAGCGCCGCCACCACCATCGCCAGAGGCTGCAACGCTGCTCGCCTCGTCGCCGGTCTTCGGCTTGCCCCACCGCCTGCGAGCCCGCGCCTCGCGCGCCATCCTCCTCGCCGCCTACAGCGCGCCTCGCCGTCGCTGCCTTCACCGGCCACCGCGCCGGCGAGCCCCGCCGGAGCCACTCCGCGCCGCCGCCTCTCATTC
>NC_041382.1:666608902-666616716 GCF_002162155.2 Triticum dicoccoides | reverse complement strand
TCATTCACCGGCGCCGCTGCCCGGCGACCGGTCTTCATCACCGCCCTCCGCGGTTCCGCGCCGCCCCATCGTCAAGACCGCGCCGGCCCCGCCTTGCGCCGCCCTGGCCCCTTTCGAGCTCACCGGAGAAGCTCCGGCGACCGGAGCCGCCCCTCGCCGGAGATCCCCTCCGTCACCGGATCTAGTGAGGGTGGACCAGATCCACCACTCCCTGAACCAAACACCCCATTTCACATTTGCACCGAGTCGTCCCGCTTCTCTCCGTCCTGCGTTGACTTTTCGCGGAGGTATAAATTCTACTAAGTCCCCGAGATTTCCAGTTTCAAATGCCCTTGTTCATCATGCCATAACTCATCACCCGTAGCTCCGATTCATGCGTGTAGCATATCAAAATGTTCGCCTCAGAGAGCACATCATTTCATCTCATTGCATCATTTTCATTTGAGTTCATCTTAATGCCCGAAATGCTATTGGAAGAGTGCTATTTGAGTTAATTGTCAGATCTGCTGCTCCAAATAGCTATTTTTCATTTTTGCCATTATTAATGTGTGCATGATATGCCTCTGAGCTCTACATGTGTTTTTTTATATTCTTTGCCATATTTCCAGAGGTGCTATCCATGTATTTTTGTGATGTGTGTGGTGACTAGCACAAGCTTGCAAAGTGGTGCATTCGTTAATGCTGATTTCAGGGACTTAGAATTTCACTAAGTCCTTGATCTGTTTTTATCAATATGCCATATGTTCATGTTGTTTCCTAGTGATCCGTGCCTCTTTTGAGGATGATCAGTAAGGATGATTTGTTAATCTTGTAGTGCTCTATCCATTCATGTCTTTGTTTGCAATTATGGAACACCCTAGCTTGAGTCAATCGAGCTCTACTATTGCTATTTCGTGAATCTGGGCAGATTGTCTACTTGTTAACGATTTTGCCGAGGATGTTGTAGTTGATCCGTGCATGCTATGTTATTGTTCTTGCCATGTCTAGCTTGTATAATGTGTATTCTTGATGGGTGTATGCTTAGATTGTCATGCCTTGCTCTGTAGTGAGTGCATCGAGCTCGTAAACATGCCTACTTGATATCTGATTTGCATGCTCCAGTTTTTCTCTAAGTCTGTAACCTGATTATATTTTTGCCATGTTCACATGCTTGCAATTGTATTTTCTGATCCCTTTTGGATCAAGGTCACTAAGGGACTTTTGTTAAGCTCTTTGAGTAGCTCCATGCCATGCCTTGCTTTGCCATGTTAAGTTCGTGTAACATATAGTTTTCTCGCTCCAAAGTGTGCTACCTGATCTGAAATTCCAGGCTTGTGTTAATTTCACCAAGTCTGAAACCTATTTACCAATTGCATTTTTGCCATGCTTGTTTGAAACTGTTAATGGATGAATTGGCCTTAGCTCAGTGTTCATCTTTTGTCAAGCATTATGAGTGGATCCCTTCCATGTATTTTGTTGTCATGTTTGGGTGCTGTAGCATATTTATCTTGTTGCATTTAGTGGGGCACTTGTTGTTTATCGCAGACCGGTGCCATATTTGTGTTGCTTGCCATTTCCAAACCGTGCCTCCGATTCCGGTGTTCTTTATATCGATTTCAACCGAAATCACCTCACCTTTTCAGTGGCACTCTTGGATTTCCAAGTTGAGGCCAGGTTCAATCATTTCTTGTCAAATCATGCATATGCATCGCATACCGCATCTCGCATATCATACCATGTTCATGTGTTGGTTGTTTACTATGTTGTTTGCTTCTTTCCGGTGTTTGCTTCTTCGGGTTGGTTCCATCAACGCCGTGATTGTGAGGACCCTTTCGACTACGTCCGTTTGTCTTCTTCATGGACTCGTTCTTCTTCCTTGCGGGATTCCAGGCAAGATGACCATACCCTCGAAATCACTTCTATCTTTGCTTGCTAGTTGCTCGCTCTTTTGCTATGCCTATGCTACGATACCAACCACTTGCTTATCATGCCTCCCATATTGTGAACCAAGCCTCTAACCCACCTTGTCCTAGCAAACCGTTGTTTGGCTATGTTACCGCTTTGCTCAGCCCCTCTTATAGCATTGTTAGTTGCAGGTGAAGATTGAAGTTTGTTCCTTGTCGGAACATGGAGACGTTGTTCCTTGTTGGGACATATTTATTTGTTGGGATATCACAATATCTCTTATCTAATTAATGCATCTATATACTTGGTAAAGGGTGGAAGTCTCGGCCTTATGCCTAGTGTTTTGTTCCACTCTTGCCGCCCTAGTTTCCGTCATATCGGTGTTATGGTCCCGGATTTTGCGTTCCTTACGCGGTTGGGTTATAATGGGAACCCCTCGACAGTTCGCTTTGAATAAAACTCCTCCAGCAAGGCCCAACATTGGTTTTACCATTTGCCACCTAGCCTTTTCTTTCCCTTGGGTCAGCGAGCCCAAGGGTCATCTTATTTTAACCCCCCCGGGCCAGTGCTTCTATAAGTGTTGGTCCAACCCAGAGCACCGTGCGGGGCCGTCCCTTGGCAACTTGAGTTAGGTTGGCTCCTGTACGCTTAGCTTATCCGGTGTGCCCTGAGAATGAGATATGTGCAGCTCCTATCGGGATTTGTCGGCACAGCGGGTGGTCTTGCTGGACTTGTTTTACCATTGTCGAGGATGTCTTGTAACCGGGATTCCAAGTCTGATTGGGTCTTCCCGCTAGAAGGAATATCCTTCGTTGACCGTGAGAGCTTGTGATGGGCTAAGTTGGGACACCCCTGCAGGGTTTTGAACTTGCGAAAGTCGTGCCTGCGGTTATGGGCAGATGGGAATTTGTCAATGTCCGGTTGTAGAAAACCTGAAGTTGACCTTATTTAAAATACATCAACCGCGTGTGTAACCGTGATGGTCTCTTTCCAGCGGAGTCCGGGAAGTGAACACGGTGTTGGAGTTATGGTTGATGTAGGTTGTTCTAGGATCACTTATTGATCATAGTTTCTCGACTGTGCTTTGCCTTCTCTTCTCGCTCTCTTTTGCGAATATGTTAGCCAGCAGAGATGCTAGTCGCTTGCCGCAGCTCCACCTCATACCTTTACCTTACCCATAAGCTTAAATAGTCTTGATCGCGAGGGTGTGAGATTGCTGAGTCCCCGTGACTCACAGATACTTCCAAAACCAGTTTGCAGGTGCCGATGTTACCGAGAAGGTGACGCAACCAAGCTCAAGGAGGAGTTCGATGAAGATCTTGTCCTTTATGTTGTTCCGTTTCTAGTTGATCAGTAGTGGAGCCCAGTCGGGACGGTCGGGGTTCTGTGTAGCATTTGGGGTAGTCTTCTTTTATTTTGGTTCCATAGTCAGACCTTGATTGTATCTGGATGATGTAATGCTTTATTCATGTAATTGTTGTGAAGTGGTGATTGTAAGCCAACTATGTATCTCTGTCCCTTATGTATTACATCGGTTGTGTGAAGATTACCTCACTTGCAACATTTCTTTCAATGCGGTTATGCCTCTAAGTCGTGCATCGACATGTGGGAGATATAGCCGCATCGAGGGCATTACAAGTTGGTATCAGAGCCTTCCCCGACCTTAGGAGCCCCCACTGCTTGATCAAATTAGCTGACGTTGTTGAGTCTAGAAAAATGTTTTGAGTCAATTAGGAATTATATATCGGAGAGTTAGGAATTCTTTTTACTCCTCAGTCCCTGCATCGCTCTGGTAAGGCATCCTGACATAGGGTTTTGACTCTTCTCTTCTCAAATTTCACTAATTTTTTTTAGGATCACGCGGGTATCTTGGAATCGTTCCGATCGATTTGTGATGAGAACATTGTTCTTGGTGCCTCCTGACATTTAGGGGTTGTGGCAGTGTCCCGGGGAGTTGAGCTCCGAGGTGTTGTCGTCACAATTTTATCGTTGCAGTTCTGGAATACCTGAGTTTAGTTTCGCCGACATCGAAAATCTCTTTTATGCAGTTGTTGGTGAGTTAACCTCGACGCCACCCAGTATTGGGGTGGGAGTTCGGGAGTATTGCCATAACTTGTATAACGGATGCTTTTTGAAGGTTGAGGTAGACGATTTCTGAAGGTTTCTTGGTTATGTGTTGAAGGATGGATACAGCTGGATGTAGGATTTGCTAGTTTTGGGTGAGATATTATGCTTCCCCTGTATCCCCAACACCTGATTGCATAACCGGAAAGGTTCGGGAGTTTATAAGTGGGAATTCAAGTAGCTCTTAGGGTATCTTTCCGACAGATGTATGATATGAAATTGGGGTTCGACATCTAGTGGTCTGCCTATTCACGGTTGGTTTTACAGTGGTCTCGTTGTGTCTTAAAGAGTCCTTGGCTAAGCCGACTCGGGGACGCTTCGTATGTCATGTGCACTGCCTTGTACATGATGGTGCTGTACGATCGAGCCCGTGTAGGCCCCACCACGAAAACTTCTGACGAAATCTCTATCATATGTTAGTTCCGGCTTATTCTGCAAGCCAATCCTTTGTTTTTGTTTGGAGTTGTGGTATTCGAGTTGCTTCAATGTCAAGTGTTGATTCCATACCTTCCCCAAATGGTGTTCTCATGTTCCCATGTGAATACCAATCCTTCATGATAATCGAGATTGTCATGTCAATCCTTTTCTACCGGTGTGTCTTCGCTTCAAGTGGATCCGATCATTCCAATATCAGCAAGATCAATTATCAGTTCTTCTCTATGGTGTTTGCTCCATTCGTCCCAAGCTGCCTTTGCTTTTCCCGCCCTCCCACCCTTTTTCTTCAAGGAATCCGATGTAGTAATCAAGTATCCTTTTATTCTTGTGAAGTCTCTCCATTCTTTCCGTCAATGTTCTTATCCGTTGATTCTCATGAAGATTCTAACGGAGCTTCAAGTTCATCATTCTTCGTCCCCTTTTCTTCTCTGGAGTATTCAATTCAAGCTTTTGGTGTTGATCATATCCCTTAACTCGTTTCAAATGTTTTCTGTGCCGGTGCACCTTATTATCATTCCACTTCTCGCTATTCTTTTGGTCTGGAGTGCTGAAGATATCTCGAAGATTCGTGTTTCCGCTCCGCTTTCATTCAAGCTCTTTCGAGGATGTTATCTCATTCAAGCCATTTAATTCAACCGGTGCAATTCTCTTTTCAAGTAATCGTTCAACGGTGTATCTTTTGAGTGGGCCCTAACCCACAGGTCTTTTCCTAGGATCTTACCTGACTCTTCTTATTTTTCCGGAGCTTCTCAAATTCTTTTCTAAAGTTTGACGTAAGAATGATTTATCATCAGTCAAATGTCTTTATCCAAGATCTTTCAAATCATTTTCATAGTTGGCTCAACCTTTCCATTCTTCATTCCGGTGTGCCTCAATAATTCTTGGTGGTGTTTCTCGTCGTCATTCTCAACATTTGAAGACCGAAGAAGAGTTTTACCTCCATATCTTATTCGTTTTCTCAGAGATTTGTGGTTCTAGTTCGAGGCCATCCTCTCATAATTGTTTTGATTGTGAGAATTCTTTTCACCTATCCGGAGAAATTCAAGAGTCTTCTTAGTTTGATTATCTGAAGCCCATCATCTAAGATTTGTTCGTTCTCAGCTTTTAGCTCTTTTTCTCTAAATCTTACCGGTGCATCGCTCATATATTCTCTATTCAGTTCATGATCACTTCGTTCACTTGTATCTAAATACTCTCAAGTATCTTCATTCGTTTTCCAATTCTACCCGGTGATTTGTGCCTTTGCTACTTTCATTTTCAATTCATACGGTGGTTCGTTCAAGATTTTTTCTTCTTTCTTATGGTAACAATTTATTTCGATGTTCCAATCCTACCGGTGGTTCGTTGAAGACCTTCCCAAGTTTATGTTATATCTCTCTTAATCCTTGATACGAGAATAAGTAGTATGCCAAATCCGTTGATTGTCATCAATTTAATTGGTGAAGGATAAGCATAATGTAATTCTTATTCTTGTTTCATCCAAGTGATCAATTCTTTATTCCGGAGGTGCATCAAATTCTTGATCTCAATTGTTTCATCTTCTCTTTTTCCCGGAGTTCCAACCTTTTTCAATTATATCACCACGGAGATTCATCTAAATCGTCGCAAGGCTTCGCTTGTGTTTTCAACTTCTCTTTCCATTCTGATCATCTTTTTATTACCGGAGTTCTTCATGGAGGTCTACATGATGGTTCATCAAGGATTTAATTCCTTCTCGAAGGGCTCATCAACAGTCTTTTAGAGGAGTTCAAGCATTCTTCATCTTGCTATCCGGAGTGCAATTCTTTCTTCTGTATCATTGGAAGTGGTATTAAAATCATTCTTGATAATTTGAGTTCATACTTATGATTCACATATTGTTAAGAATGAGATATTTTAAATCCATCAATCTCGTCATTTGAGTTATCTTGGGTTATATTTCACCTGAAGCTTTCCCTAAGGATTTTGCTATTAATGGTGATAATATATGATCCAAGTTCTTCATCTATCCTCCCGGTGAAATAATTTTCTCGCCTCCTTGGTCATACCAATCCAATTCTTTTCCCGTGAGTGGCAGTTTGTCACCTCATAATTTGACATGTATTCCATAAGACCATATCGAGCTTATTCCTTGCGTTGTTGGTTTTTTTCCAACAATTCCATTCGAACCTTCTCCTAAGGATGCCTTTTCAAGCTCAATTGTAGGAGGAGTTGCCTTTTCTCTTCTCCATTCTTTTATTTCAATGATCCATCTTCTATTTTTCCGGAGGGATTGCGATGCTGCTCTTTTCAACCTGTCATTTTGTTTTGTCAAGATCAGGCTTCTTTCTTTTGCTTATCCATTTAACTAGAGTGTTTTGTCCTTTTTGCTCAAGTTCCTTTCGCCTTATCAAGTCTTGCATCCCTTCTAAACCAGAATGCTACCCGAATCGGTTCTTTCCTTTTCCCCTTTATTAACGAAGTGCTTTCAACTTTGTTTATCTCCGTTGTATTCTTTTCTCGAAATGGCTTAACCTCTCAAGGTTCTTGGTTTCACTCGTTTGTCAAAGGAGCAACTTAATTTTACCTCTTCTCTTTTCTCTTCCGTTTTTCCCTCCGGTGCCATTCTAGATCTCGGGACGAGATCCTCTAGTAGTGGTGGAGTGTTGTAGCGCCCCGTGACCGATGTGCCAGGTGTCCTCCAGTTATTCGCTGTTGTTGCTTTGTCATTGCTTGCGTGTCATGCATTGCATATCATGTCATCATGTGCATTTCATTTGCATACATGTTCGTCTCATGCATCCGAGCATTTTTCCCGTTGTCCGTTTTGCATTCCGGCGCTCCTATCTCCTCCGGTGGTCCTTTCTACCTTTCTTTTGTGTGTGGGGGGTTAAACATTTCTGGATTGGACCAAGACTTGCCAAGCGGCCTTGGTTTACTACCGGTAGACCGCCTGTCAAGTTTTGTACCATTTGGACTTCGTTTGATACTCCAACGGTTAACCGAGGGACCGAGAAGGCCTCGTGTGTGTTGCAGGCCAACACCCTTCCAAAGTGGCCCAAAACCCACCTAAACCTCCTCCATCATCTTGGTCGTTCGATTACGATCGCATGGCCGAAAACCGCACCTCATTTGGACTCTCCTAGCTCCCTCTACCTATAAATATGTCCTCCCCGTCCATTTTCGCGGACGAAACCCTAGATCCCTTCATCCTCGCGCCACCGGACAAACATCCCGCCGACGGACACGTCCGACTTTGCCGTCCGCCACCACGTGGCGTCGTCTGATTCGCGCGCCCGCGTGCCCACTTCGCCGCGCCGCCGGACCCGCCCGAGGCCCATCGCCGGCCCGCCTCGGGGCCGAACCGGGCCAGACTCCGCGCGCCGCCCGAGCCTCATCCCGCCGCCTTCCTC
>NC_041382.1:666587487-666608147 GCF_002162155.2 Triticum dicoccoides | reverse complement strand
GCGGTTCCGCGCCGGCCCCGCCTTGCGCCGCCCTGGCCCCTTTCGAGCTCACCGGAGAAGCTCCGGCGACCGGAGCTGCCCCTCGCCGGAGATCCCCTCCGTCACCGGATCTGGTGAGGGTGGACCAGATCCACCACTCCCCGAACCAAACACCCCGTTTCAGATCTGCACCGAGCCGTCCCGCTTCTCTCCGTCCCGCGTTGACTTTTCACGGAGGTATAAATTCTACTAAGTCCCCGAGATTTCCAGTTTCAAATGCCCTTGTTCATCATGCCATAACTCATCACCCGTAGCTCCGATTCATGCGTGTAGCATATCAAAATGTTCCCCTCAGAGAGCACATCATTTCGTCTCATTGCGTCATTTTTATTTGAGTTCATCTTAATGCCGGAAATGCTGTTGGAAGAGTGCTATTTGAGTTAATTGTCAGATCTGCTGCTCCAAATAGCTATTTGTCATTTTTGCCATGATTAATGTGTGCATGATATGCCTCTGAGCTCTACATGTGTTTTGTTATATGCTTTGCCATCTTTCCAGAGGTGCTATCCATGTATTTTTGTGATGTGTGTGGTGACTAGCACAAGCTTGCAAAGTGGTGCATTCGTTAATGCTGATTTCTGGGACTTAGAATTTCACTAAGTCCTTGATATGTTTTTATCAATATGACATATGTTCATGTTGTTTCCTAGTGATCCGTGCCTCTTTTGAGGATGATCAGTAAGGATGATTTGTTAATATTGTAGTGCTCTATCCATCCATGTCTTTATTTGCAATTATGGAACACCCTAGCTTGAGTCAATCGAGCTCTACTTTTGCTATTTCATGAATCTGGGCAGATTGTCTACTTGTTAGCGATTTTGCCGAGGATGTTGTAGTTGATCCGTGAATGCTATGTTATTGTTCTTGCCATGTATAGCTTGTATAATGTGTATTCTTGATGGGTGTATGCTTAGATTGTCATGCCTTGCTCTGTAGTGAGTGCATCGAGCTCGTAAACATGCCTACTTGATATCTGATTTGCATGCTCCAGTTTCTCTCTAATTCTGTAACCTGATTATGTTTTTGCCATGTTCACATGCTTGCAATTGTATTTTCTGATCCCTTTTGGATCAAGGTCACTAAGGGACTTTTGTTAAGATCTTTGCGTAGCTCCATGCCATGCCTTGCTTTGCCATGTTAAGTTCCTGTAACATATAGTTTTCTCGCTCCAAAGTGTGCTACCTGATCTGAAATTCCAGGCTTGTGTTAATTTCACAAAGTCTAAAACCTGTTTACCAATTGCATTTTTGCCATGCTTGTTTGAACCTGTTAATGGATGAATTGGCCTTAGCTCAGTGTTCATCTTTTGTCAAGAATTATGAGTGGATCCCTGCCATGTATTTTGTTGCCATGTTTGGGTGCTGTAGCATATTTATCTTGTTGCATTTAGTGGGGCACTTGCTGTTTATTGCAGACCGGTGCCATATTTGTGTTGCTTGCCATTTACAAACCGTGCCTCCGATTCCGGTGTTCTTTATATCGATTTCAACAGAAATCACCTCACCTTTCCAGTGGCACTCTTGGATTTCCAAGTTCAGGCCAGATTCAATCATTTCTTGTCAAATCATGCATATGCATCGCATACCGCATCTCGCATATCATACCATGTTCATGTGTTGGTTGTTTACTATGTTGTTTGCTTCTTTCCGGTGTTTGCTTCTTCGGGTTGGTTCCGTAAACGTCGTGATTGTGAGGACCCGTTCAACTACGTCCGTTTGTCTTCTTCATGGACTCGTTCTTCTTCCTTGCGGGATTCCAGGCAAGATGACCATACCCTCGAAATCACTTCTATCTTTGCTTGCTAGTTGCTCACTCTTTTGCTATGCCTATGCTGCGATACCTACCACTTTCTTATCATGCCTCCCATATTGTGAACCAAGCCTCTAACCCACCTTGTCCTAGCAAACCGTTGTGTGGCTATGTTATCGCTTTGCTCAGCCCCTCTTATAGCATTGTTAGTTGCAGGTGAAGATTGAAGTTTGTTCCTTGTTGGAACATGGAGACGTTGTTCCTTGTTGGGACATATTTACTTGTTGGGATATCACAATATCTCTTATCTAATTAATGCATCTATATACTTGGTAAAGGGTGGAAGGCTCGGCCTTATGCCTAGTGTTTTGTTCCACTCTTGCCGCCCTAGTTTCCGTAATATTGGTGTTATGTTCCCGGATTTTGCGTTCCTTACGCGGTTGGGTTATAATGGGAACCCCTTGACAGTTCGCTTTGAATAAAACTCCTCCAGCAAGGCCCAACATTGGTTTTACCATTTGCCACCTAGCCTTTTCTTTCCCCTGGGTCGGCGAGCCCAAGGGTCATCTTATTTTAACCCCCCCGAGCCAGTGCTTCTCTAAGTGTTGGTCCAACCCAGAGCACCGTGCGGGGCCGTCCCTTGGCAACTTGGGTTACGTTGGCTCCCGTACGCTTAGCTTATCCGGTGTGCCCTGAGAACGAGATTTGTGCAACTCCTATCGGGATTTGTCGGCATAGCGGGTGGTCTTGCTGGACATATTTTACCATTGTCGAGGATGTCTTGTAACCGGGATTCCGAGTCTGATTGGGTCTTCCCGCTAGAAGGAATATCCTTCTTTGACCGTGAGAGCTTGTGATGGGCTAAGTTGGGACACCCCTGCAGGGTTTTGAACTTTCGAAAGCCGTGCCCGCGGTTATGGGCAGATGGGAATTTGTTAATGTCCGGTTGTAGAAAACCTGAAGTTGACCTATTTAAAATACATCAACCGCGTGTGTAACCATGATGGTCTCTTTCTGGCGGAGTCCGGGAAGTGAACACGGTGTTGGAGTTATGCTTGACGTAGGTTGTTCTAGGATCACTTCTTGACCATAGTTTCTCGACCGTGCTTTGCCTTCTCTTCTCGCTCTCTTTTGCGAATATGTTAGCCACCAAACATGCTAGTCGCTTGCCGCAGCTCCACCTCATACCTTTACCTTACCCATAAGCTTAAATAGTATTGATCGTGAGGGTGTGAGATTGCTGAGTCCCCGTGACTCACAGATACTTCCAAAACCAGTTTGCAGGTGCCGATGTTACCGAGCAGGTGACGCAACCAAGCTCAAGGAGGAGTTCGATGAAGATCTTGTCCTTTATGTTGTTCCATTTCTAGTTGATCAGTAGTGAAGCCCAGTCGGGATCGGGGTTCTGTGTAGCATTTGGGGTAGTCTTCTTTTATTTTGGTTCCATAGTCGGACCTTGATTGTATCTGGATGGTGTAATGCTTTATTCATGTAATTGTTGTGAAGTGGCGATTGTAAGCCAACTATGTATCTCTGTCCCTTATGTATTACATGGGTTGTGTGAAGATTACCTCACTTGCGACATTGCTTTCAATGCGGTTATGCCTCTAAGTCGTGCTTCGACACGTGGGAGATATAGCTGCATCGAGAGCGTTACAACTTTCCACCGTTCCATTATTATGACACGCTTCATCATTGTCATATTGCTTGCATGATCATGTAGTTGACATCGTATTTGTGACAAAGCCATCGTTCATAATTCTTTATACATGTCACTCATGCATCATTGCACATCCCAATACACCGCCGGAGGCACTCACATAGAGTCATATTTTGTTCTAAGTATTGAGTTGTAATTCTTGAGTTGTAAGAAATTAAAAGTGTGATGATCATCATTATTAGAGCATTGTCCCAAGTGAGGAAAGGATGATGGAGACTATGATTCCCCCACAAGTCGGGATGAGACTTCGGACAAAAAAAAGAGAAAAGAGGCCAAAAGAAAAAAAAGAAAGAAGGCCCAAAAAAATGAGAGAAAAAGAGAGAAGGGACAATGCTACTATCCTTTTTCCACACTTGTGCTTCAAAGTAGCACCATGATCTTCATGACAAAGAGTCTCCTATGTTATCACTTTCATATACTAGTGGGAATTTTTCATTATAGAACTTTGCTTGTATATTCCAATGATGGGCTTCCTCAAAATGCCCTAGATCTTCATGAGCAAGCAAGTTGGATGCACACCCACTTAGTTTCTTTTGTTGAGCTTTCATATATACTTATAGCTCTAGTGCATCCGTTGCATGGAAATCCCTACTCACTCACATTGATATCTATTGATGGGCATCTCCATAGCCCGTTGATACGCCTAGTTGATGTGAGACTATCTTCTCCTTTTTGTCTTCTCCACAATCACCATTCTATTCCACCTTAGTGCTATATCCATGGCTCATGCTCATATATTGCGTGAAGATTGAAAAAGTTTGAGAACATCAAAATTATGAAACAATTGCTTGGCCTGTCATCGGGGTTGTGCATGATTTAAATATTTTGTGTGGTGAAGATAGAGCATAGCCAGACTATATGATTTTGTAGGGATAACTTTCTTTGGCCATGTTATTTTGAGAAGGCATAATTGCTTAAGTTAGTATGCTTGAAGTATTATTATTTTTATGTCAATATTAAACTTTTATCTTGAATCTTTCGGATCTGAATATTCATGCCACAATAAAGAAAAATTACATTGAGAAACATGTGAGAAAGCATTCTATATCAAAAATTCTGTTTTTATCATTTACCTACTCGAGGACGAGCATGAATTAAGCTTGGGGATGATTGATACGCCTCCAACGTATCTATAATTTTTTATTGCTCCATGCTATTATATTATCTATTTTGGATGTTAATGGGCTTTGTTTTACACTTTTATATCATTTTTGGGACTAACCTACTAACCGGAGGCCCAGCCCAAATTGCTGTTTTTTTACCTATTTTAGGGTTTCGAAGAAAAGGAATATCAAACGGAGTCCAAACGGAATGAATCCTTCGGGAACGTGATTTTCTCAACAAACGTGATCCTGGAGACTTGGAGTGGGCATCATGAAACAACAGAGGAAGGCACGAGGTAGGGGGGCGTGCCTACCCCCCCTGGGCGCACCCTCCACCCTCGTGGGCCCTTCGTTGGTCCACCGACGTACTTCTTCCTCCTATATAAGTCCACGTACCCCCCAAACATCCAGGAGCACCACGAAAACCTAATTCCACCGCCGCAACCTTCTGTACTCGAGAGATCCCATCTCGGGGCCTTTTCCGGAGCTCCGCCGAAGGGGGCATTGATCACGGAAGGCCTCTACATCAACTCCATGGCCTCTCCAGTGATGTGTGAGTAGTTTACTACAGACCTACGGGTCCATAGTTATTAGCTAGATGGCTTCTTCTCTCTCTTTGGATCTCAATACAAAGTTCTCCTCGATTCTTTTGGAGATCTATTCGATGTAATCTTCTTTTGCGGTGTGTTTGTCGATATCTGATGAATTGTGGATTTATAATCCAGATTATCTATGAACAATATTTGATACTCCTCTGAATTCTTTTATGTATGATTGTTTTATCTTTGCAAGTCTCTTCGAATTATCGGTTTGGTTTGGCCTACTAGATTGATCTTTCTTGCAATGGGAGAAGTGCTTAGCTTTGGGTTCAATCTTGCGCTGCTCGATCCCAATGATAGAAAGGGAACCAACACGTATTGTATTGCTTCCATCGAGGATAAAAAGATGGGGTTTATATCATATTGCATGAGTTTATCCCTCTACATCATGTCATCTTCCTTAAAGCATTACTTTGTTCTTATGAACTTAATACTCTAGATGCATGCTGGATCGCGGTCGACGTGTGGAGTAATAGTAGTAGATGCAGAATCGTTTTGGTCTACTTGTCTCGGACGTGATGCCTATATACATGATCATACCTAGATATTCTCATAACTATGCTCAATTCTATTAATTGCTCGACAGTAATTCGTTTACCCACCGTAATACTTATGCTCTTGAGAGAAGCCACTAGTGAAACCTATGGCCCCCGGGTTTATCTTCCATCATATAAATCTTCCAATACTTAGTTATTTATTTTGCCTTTTATTTTAATTTGCATCTTTATCATAAAAATACCAAATATATTATCTTATCATATCTATCAGATCTCACTCTCGTAAGTGACCGTGAAGGGATTGACAACCCCTTTATCGCGTTGGTTGCGAGGTTCTTATTTGTTTGTGTAGGTGCGTGGGACTTGAGCATGATCTCCTACTGGATTGATACCTTGGTTCTCAAAAACTGAGGGAAATACTTACGCTACTTTGCTGCATCACCCTTTCCTATTCAAGGGAAAACCAACGCAATGCTCAAGAGGTAGCAGTAACGAGATTGAGCTAGGTATGATCGTACCGATGATCGAATCTTGGGCAAGTAACATACAATGACAAAGGGAATAATGTATGTTGTTATGCGGTTTGACCGATAAAGATCTTCGTAGAATATGTAGGAGCGAATATGAGCATCCAGGTTCCGCTATTGGTTATTGACTGGAGATGTGTCTCGGTCATGTCTACATAGTTCTCGAACCCGTAGGGTCCGCACGCTTAACGTTCGATGACGATTTGTATGATGAGTTATGTGTTTTGGTGACCGAAGTTTGTTCGGAGTCTCGGATGAGATCACGGACATGACGAGGAGTCTCGAAATGGCCGAGAGGTAAAGATTGATATATTGTAAGGTTATATACGGACATCGGAAAGGTTCCGATAAGGTTCGGGGATTTTTCGGAGTACCGGGACGCTACCGGAATCCCCCGGGAAAGTTAATGGGCCTAATGTTGGGGAACACAGTAATTTCAAAAAAAATCCTACACACACGCAAGATCCATCTAGGTGATGCATAGCAATGAGTGGGGAGAGTGTGTCTACGTACCCTCGTAGACCGAAAGCGAAAGCATTTAGTAACGCGGTTGATGTAGTCGAACGTCTTCGTGATCCAACCGATCCAAGTACCGAACGCACAGCACCTCCGCGATCTGCGCATGTTCAGCTCGGTGACGTCCCTCGTCCTCTTGATCCAGCTGAGGCCGAGGGAGAGTTTCTTCATCACGACGGCGTGGTGACGGTGATGATGAAGTTACCGACGCAGGGCTTCGCCTAAGCACTCCAACGATATGACCGAGGTGGAAATCTGTGGAGGGGGGCACCGCACACGGTTAAGATCATTTTTGATGTGTTCTAGGGTGCCCCCTCCCCACGTATATAAAGGAGGGAGGGGAGGCCGGCCAGCCCTCATAGGCGCGCCAAGGGGGGAGGAAGCCTCCTCCTAGTAGGAGTAGGACCCCCCTTTCTTAGTCCTACTAGGAGAAGAAGGAAGGAGGGGGAAGAGAAGGAAGTTTGGGGCACCACACCTCCCCCTAGTCCAATTCGGACTAGGCCCATGGGAGGGCATCCCTTGGCAGCCCCTCTCTCTCTCCCCTAGGCCCAATAAGGCCAATTACTTCTCTGGTGGTTCCGATAACCCTTCCGGCACTCTGATATTTATCCGGTGACCCCCGGAACTCATCCGGTGTCCGAATAACATCGTCTAGTATATAATTCTTTATGTCTCGACCATTTCGAGACTCCTAATCATGTCCGTGATCACATCCGGGACTCCAAATTACCTTTGGTACATCAAAACACATAAACTCATAATACCGATCATCATCGAACGTTAAGCGTGCGGACCCTACGGGTTCGAGAACTATGTAGACCTGACCGAGACTCATCTCCGGTCAATAACCAATAGCAGAACCTCGATGCTCATATTGCTTCCTACATATTCTACGGTGATCTTTATCGGTCAAACCGCATAACAACATACGTTGTTCCCTTTGTCATCAGTATGTTACTTGCCCGAGATTCAATCGTCGGTATCATCACACCTAGTTCAATCTCGTTAACGGCAAGTCTCTTTACTCATTCCATAATGCATCATCTGATAACTAACTCATTAGTCACATTGCTTGCAAGGCTTATAGTGATGTACATTACCGAGAGGGCCCAGAGATACCTCTCCGACAATTAGAGTGACAAATCCTAATCTCGATCTATGCCAACTCAACAAACATCATCGAAGACACATGTAGATCATCTTTATAATCACCCAGTTACGTTGTGACGTTTGATAACACACTAAGTGTTCCTCCGGTATTCGGGAGTTGCATAATCTCATAGTCATAGGAACATGTATAAGTCATGAAGAAAGCAATAGCAGTAAACTAAAATGATCAAGTGTTAAGCTAACAGAATGGGTCAAGTCAATCACATCATTCTCCTAATGATGTGATCCCGTTTATCAAATAACATCTGATGTCTATGGTTAGGAAACATAACCATCTTTGATTAACGAGCTAGTCAAGTTGAGGCATACTAGGGACACTCTGTTTGTCTATGTATTCACACATGTATCAAGTTTCCGGTTAATACAATTCTAGCATGAATAATAAACATTTATCATGATATAAGGAGATATAAATAATAACTTTATTATTGCCTCTAGGGCATATTTCCTTCAGTCTCCCACTTGCACTAGAGTCAACAATCTAGTTCACATCGTCATGTGATTTAACACCAATAGTTCACATCTTTATGTGGTTAGTTCACATCTCCATATGACTAATACCCAAAGGGTTTACTAGAGTCAATAATCTAGTTCACATCGCTTATGTAATTAACACCCAAAGAGTGATCATGTTTTGCTTGTGAGAGAAATTTAGTCAACGGGTCTACCCCATTCAAAGCTGTATGTATTTTGCAATTTTTCTATGTCTACAATGATCTGCACGGAGCTACTCTAGCTAATTGCTCCCACTTTCAATATGTATCCAGATTGAGACTCGGAGTCATCCAGATCGGTGTGATGCATCGACGTAACTCTTTATGACAAACTTTTGTCACCTCCATATCTGAGAAACATATCCTTATTCTACTAAGGATAATTTTGACTGATGTCCAGTGATCCACTCCTGGATCACTATTGTACCCTCTTGCCAAACTCTTGGAGAGGTACACAATAGGTCTGGTACACAACATAACATACTTTATAGAACCTATGGCTGAGGCATAGGGAATGACTTTTCATTCTCTTTCTATTTTCTGCCGTGGTCGCATTTTGAGTCTTTACTCAACTTCACACCTTGCAACACAGGCAAGAACTCCTTCTTTGACTGTTCCATTTTGAACTACTTCAAAATCTTGTCAAGGTATGTACTCATCGAAAAATATATCAAGCGTCTTGATCTAACTCTATAGATCTTGATGCTCAATATGTAAGTAGCTTCACCGAGGTCTTTCTTTGAAAAACTCCATTCAAAACCTCCTTTATGCTTTCCAGAAAATTCTACATTATTCCCGATCAACAATATGTCATCCACATATACTTATCAGAAAGGCTGTAGTGCTCCCACTCACTTTCTTGTAAATACATGCTTCACCACAAGTCTGTATAAAACCATATGCTTTGATCACTCTATCAAAGCATATATTCCAACTCCGAGATGCTTGCACCAGTCCATAGATGGATCGCTGGAGCTTGCACACTTTGTTAGCACCTTTAGGATTGATAAAACCTTCTTGTTACATCATATACAACTCTTCTTTAAGAAATCCATTAAGGAATGCAGTTTTGACATCCATTTTCCAAACTTCATAAAATATGGCAATTGCTAACATGATTCGGACAGACTTAAGCATCGCTATGAGTGAGAAAATATCATCGTAGTCAACATCTTGAACTTGTTGAAAACCTTTTGTGACAATTCGAGCTTTGTATATAGTAATACTACTATCAGCATCTGTCTTCCTCTTGAAGATCCATTTGTTCTCAATGGCTTGCCGATCATTGGGCAAGTCAACCAAAGTCCAAACTTTGTTCTCATACATGGATCCCATCTCAGATTTCAGGGCCTCAAGCCATTTTGCGGAATCCGGGCTCATCATCGCTTCCTCATAGTTTGTAGGTTTGTCATGGTCTAGTAACATGACTTCCAGAAAGGATCACCTTACCACTCTAGTGCGGACCATACTCTGGTTGACCTATGAGGTTCGGTAGTAACTAGATCTGAAGTTTCATGATCATAATCATTAGCTTCCTCACTAATTGGCATAGGAATCACTAGAACTGGTTTCTGTGATGAACTATTTTCCAATTAGGGAGAAGGTATAATTACCTCATCAAGTTCTACATTCCTCCCACTCACTTCTTTCGAGAGAAACTTCTTCTCTAGAAAGGATCCATTCCTAGCAACGAATATATTGCCTTCAGATCTGTGATAGAAGGTGTACCCTACAGTTTCCTTTGGGTATCCTATGAAGACGCATTTCTCCGATTTGGGTTCGAGCTTATCAGGTTGAATTTTTTTCACATAAGCATCATAGCCCCAAACTTTAAGAAACGACAACTTAGGTTTCTTGCTAAACCACAGTTCATATGGTGTCATCTCAATGGATTTAGATGGTGCCCTATTTAACGTGAATGCAGCTGTCTCTAATGCATAACCCCAAAATGATAGTGATAAATCGGTAATAGACATCATAGATCGCACCATATCTAATAAAGTACGGTTATGATGTTTGGACACACCATTACACTGTTGTTGGGGAACATAGTAATTAAAAAAATTCCTACGCACACACAGGATCATGGTGATGCATAGCAATGAGAGGGGATAGTGTTGTCCACGTACCCTCATAGACCGAAAGCGGAAGCGTTAGCACAACATAGTTGATGTATTCGTACGTCTTCATGATCCGACCGATCCAAGTACCGAACGTACGACACCTCCGAGTTCAGCACACGTTCAACTCGATGACGTCATGCGAATTCCGATCTAATAGAGCTTCATGGGAGAGTTCCGTCAGCACGACGGCGTGGTGACGGTGATGATGTTGCTACCGATGCAGATCTTCGCCTAAGCACCGCTACGATATGATCGAGGTGGAATATAGTGGAGGGGGGCACCGCACACGGCTGGAATAGATTAATAGATCAACTTTTGTGTCTAGAGGTGCCCCCTGCCCCCGTATATAAAGGAGCAAGGAAGGAGGAGGCCAGCCCTAGGAGGGGCGCACCACGGGAGTAGGATTCCTACTCCTAGTAGGAGTAGGTTTCCTCCTTTCCCAGTCCAACTAGGAGAAGGGGGGAAAGGAGGGAAGATGAGAAGGAAGGGAGAGGGGGGCCGCGCCCCAAACCCCTTGTCCAATTCGGACTGGGCTTGGGAGGGGCGCGCACCACCTCCTGGCTGCTGCCTGTCCTTCCCACTAAAGCCCATTAAGGCCCAACACTTCTTCCCCGTATTCCCGTAACTCCCCGGTACTCCGAAAAATACCCCAATCACTCGGAACCTTTCCGATATCCGGATATAGTCATTCAATATATCGATCTTTACGTCAAGACCATTTCGAGACTCCTCGTTATGTCCCCGATCTTATCCGGGACTCCGAACTACCTTCGGTACATCAAAACACATAAACTCATAATACAAATCATCACCGAACTTTAAGCGTGCGGACCCTACGGGTTCGAGAACTATGTAGACATGACCGAGACACGTATCCAGTCAATAACCAATAGCGGAACCTGGATGCTCATATTGGCTCCCACATATTCTACGAAGATCTTTATCGGTCAACCGCATAACAACATACATTGTTCCCTATGTCATCGGTATGTTACTTGCCCGAGATTCGATCGTCGGTATCTCAATACCTAGTTCAATCTTGTTACCGTCAAGTCACTTTACTCGTTCCGTAATACATCATCCCGCAACTAACTCATTAGTTACAATGCTTGCAAGGCTTATAGTGATGTGCATTACCGAGTGGGCCCAGAGATACCTCTCCGACAATCGGAGTGACAAATCCTAATCTCGAAATATGCCAACCCAACAAGTACTTTTGGAGACACCTGTAGAGTACCTTTATAATCACCCAGTTACGTTGTGATGTTTGTTAGCACACAAAGTGTTCCTCCGGTAAACGGGAGTTGCATAATCTCATAGTCATAGGAACATGTATAAGTCATGAAGAAAGCAATAGCAGAATACGAAACGATCAAGTGCTAAGCTAACAGAATGGGTCAAGTCAATCACATCATTATCCTAATGATGTGATCCCGTTAATCAAATTACAACTCATGTCTATGGCTAGGAAACATAACCATCTTTGATTAATGAGCTAGTCAAGTAGAGGCATACTAGTGACACTCTGTTTGTCTATGTATTCACACATGTATCATGTTTCCGGTTAATACAATTCTAGCATGAATAATAAACATTTATCATGATATAAGGAAATAAATAATAACTTTATTATTGCCTCTAGGGCATATTTCCTTCAGTCTCCCACCTGCACTAGAGTCAATAATCTAGTTCACATCGTCATGTGATTTAACATCAATGGTTCACATCTTTATGTGATTAGTTCACATTTCCATGTGACTAACACCCAAAGGGTTTACTAGAGTCAATAATCTAGTTCACATCGCTATGTGATTTAACCCAAAGAGTGATCATGTTTTGCTTGTGAGAAATTTAGTCAACAGTTCTGTCACATTCAGAGCCGTATGTATTTTTCAAATTTTCTATGTCTACAATGCTTTGCACAGAGCTACTCTAGCTAATTGCTCCCACTTTCAATATGTATCTAGATTGAGACTCAGAGTCATCTAGATCGGTGTCAAAAGCTTGTATCGACGTAACTCTGTATGACGAACTCTTTTATCACCTCCATAACCGAGAAATATTTCCTTAGTCTTCTAAGGATAATTTTGACCGATGTCTAGTGATCTACTCCTAGATCACTATTTTACTCCTTTGCCAGATACATGCTAAGGTATACAATAGGACTAGTAAACAACATAGCATACTTTATAGAGCCTATGATTGAGGCATAGGGAATGACTTTTCATTCTCTTTCTATTTTCTGCTGTGGTTGGGTTTTGAGTCTTTACTCAACTTCACACCTTGCAACACAGGCAAGAACTCCTTCTTTGATTGTTCCATTTTGAACTACTTCAAAATCTTGTCAAGGTATGTACTTATTGAAAAAACTTATCAAGCGTCTTGATCTATCTCTATAGATCTTGATGCTCAATGTGTAAGCAGCTTCATCGAGGTCTTTCTTTGAAAAAACTCTTTTCAAACACTCCTTTATGCTTTCCAGAAAATTCTACATTATTTCTGATCAATAATATGTCATTCACATATACTTATCAGAAATGCTGTAGTGCTCCCACTCACTTTCTTGTAAATACAGGCTTCACCGTAAGTCTGTATAAAACCATATGCTTTGATAAACCCATCAAAGCGTATATTCCAACTCCGAGATGCTTACACTAGTCCATAGATGGATCGCTGGAGCTTGCTCACTTTGTTAGCACTTTTAGGAACGACAAAACCTTCTGGTTGCATCATATATAACTCTTCTTTTAAGAAATCCATGAAGGAATATAGTTTTGACATCCATTTGCCGGATTTCATAAAATGCGGCAACTGCTAACATGATTCGGACAGACTTTTAAGCATCGATACAAGTGAGAAAATATCATCGTAATCAACACCTTGATTTTGTCGAAAACATTTTGCGACAATTCGAGCTTTGTAGATAGTAACACTACTATCAGCATCTGTCTTCCGCTTGAAGATCCATTTATTCTCAATGACTTACCGATCATCAGGCAAGTCAATCAAAGTCCATACTTTGTTCTCATACATGGATCTCATCTCAGATTTCATGGCCTCAAGCCGTTTCGCGAAATCTAGGCTCATCATCGCTTCCTCATAGTTTGTAGGTTCGTCATGGTCTAGTAACATGACTTCCAGAAAGGATTTCCATACCACTCTGGTGCGGACCATACTCTGGTTTTCCTACGAGGTTCGACAGTAACTTGATCTGAAGTTTCATGATCATCATCATTAGCTTCCTCACTAATTTGTGTAGAGATCACAAGAACTGATTTCTGTGATGAACTACTTTCCAATTCAGGAGAAGGTACAATTACCTTATCAAGTTCTACATTCCTCCCACTCACTTCTTTTGAGAGATACTCCTTCTCTAGAAAGGATCCATTCTTAGCAACAAATGTCTTGCCTTCAGATCTATGATAGAAGGTGTACCCAACCGTTTCTTTTGGGTATCTTATGAAGACACACTTTCCGATTTAGGTTTGTGCTTATCTGGCTGAAACTTTTTCACATAAGCATCACAACCCCAAACTTTAAGAAACGACAACTTAGGTTTCTAGCCAAACCATAGTTCATACGGTGTCATCTCAACGGATTTAGATGGTGCCCTATTTAACGTGAATGCAGCTGTCTGTAATGCATAACCCCAAAACGATAGTGCTAAATCGGTAAGAGACATCATAGATCGCACCATATCTAATAAAGTACGTTATGACGCTTGGACACACCATTACATTGTGGTGTTCCAGGTGGCGTGAGTAGTGAAACTATTTCACATTGTTTTGACTAAATGCCAAACTCGTAACTCAAATATTTTACCTCTGCGATCATATCGTAGAAACTTTTTTTTCTTTTTACGATGATTCTCCACTTCACTCTGAAATTCTTTGAACTTTTCAAATGTTTCAGACTTATGTTTCATCAAGTAGATATACCCATATCTGCTCAAGTCATCTTCAAAGGTCAGAAAATAACGATACTTGTCACGAGCCTTAACACTCATCGAACTGCATACATCAGTACATATTATTTCCAACAAGTCTGTTGCTCGCTCCATTGTTCCAGAGAACGAAGTCTTAGTCATCTTGCCCATGAGGCATGGTTTGCAAGCATCAAGTGATTCCAAAAGCCCATCAGCATGGAGTTTCTTCATGCGCTTTACGCCAATATGACCTAAACGGCAGTGCCACTGTAGCGACCCGACCCGAATGGATCAAGTCTCTGTGCTTATGTGTCATCCCTGGATCAGTATGCTGACACACACAGTACTCGAAGGATTTATAACAGAGGTAAATCACATGTATAAAGTAACGTAAATACTATTACCTCAATCCAAAATATAGCGGAAGCAACAAGGTTGTGGTTTCCCATCAACACCAACGGCAAAGTTGAGTATAGGAAATCGTAACCCTAACGTACCACTTACTTGTCGTCTGAAAAGTCTGCAACATGAAAAGTTGCAGCCCGAAAACGGGTCAGCACATGGAATATGCTGGCAATGTAACACATAGAGAGTAATGAAAGAATAGGCTATACTACATGCATATATGGCTGGTGGAAAGCTCTATGATTACAGTTTTTGCGAAAAGCCAATTTTTCCCTACTTCAAAGGAATAAAATTTATTTAACTATCATGGTGGTTGTTAAACATTGAGAATGGTTGACAGCATCCTCAATCCCAATTAAAAGTACTCATTAAACCCAAACAAATTATAATAAGTAACGTGTTGAGATCAACAGGATAATCCAAGAACTAGATACTCAAAATGTCCATAACCGGGGACACGGCTAATCATGATTAGTTTGTTACTCTGCAGAGGTTTGCGCACTTTTCCCACAAGACTCGATCGCCTCCGTTTGGTTTCTCGCACTACAGGGTGTTTGAGAAGGCGGATGACCGAGACATAGTCTTCCAGAAGCGCTAGCACCTTACATGTGGGGTAAACCGGTACACCTACATCCCCTACATCTGCTAGTCTACCCCGTAAGAGTTCGCACAACTTAGTCAACTATGCTAGAGCCCATAGTAGCATGTGGCTGCACACGGAAGTTTCTAGCATGAAAAATCTTATGATCCCTTTGAGCCTGGGTGGCGGTCCAAAATAAAAACAGGCAAGTCCTGATAGACATCAGGTGCCTCAATCCACCCAGATGTGTGTTTAAGTTGCCACCTTAGATAAACCATTAAAATTATCAATCTCACATCTGTCATGGATATCACTCACCCAATCCACGTCTACTAGCATAGCATAGCATAATAAGCAAATGTAGAAGTAACTCCCAAGGTTTTATAAGTAACAGGTAATAGGTACTACCTCAATTCTACTTCCCATCCCACAATTTAATTGGATCCTAATCATGCAATGTGAGAGGATTGATCTAATGCAATAAAACATGGGTTGTAGAAAAGATATGATCAAGTGTTACTTGCCTGCAATGTTGATGAAGATGATTCGCACTCAAAACTCTTGATAGATCTAATCGTCATACTCCGGTCAATCTATCGTAGGCAAGCAATAGTAACCACACAATAAGTACTCATCTAATGCACAGGGAAAAATCGAACAAGAGAACGAACCAGAAAGTTCAACTTAAGAACTCCGGTTGCAAAGAAAGAACGAGCCGAACAAACGACGAAAAACAAACGGCGGAAGAAAACAACTCGGTTCTAGCAAGTTGAATCTAGGTCAAATGATCTTTTTTTCAATTCGAGAAAACTCTCAAATATGAAAATAACGAAATCTCCAACTCTCTCCAAGGGTCCTTGAGTTGCGTGAAATTTCTAGGATCGACCAAAATGCAAGAAAATAAAATATGCATGATGATCTATTCCAAATTGAAAATAAATTCAAAGGGGCTTTGAATTTAATTCTTTGAAACTCCCAACTCATATTTCATATAATTTGAAGAAGTCATTTTATCTTCTCTCGTGAAAATCATTGAGTCGCATAAAGTTTCAGAATTGAAATATTTCCAAATGAAATTCAATTATTTTTCAAACACCCTTTTCATTTTTAAATGGAAGAAGTCATGTCATCTTCTCTCTAGGGTTTTGTGTTTGAAAAGAATTTGAATTCATGGAGATCAGAAAACCAATATGAAAGTTTGGGAAAGTCCTTTTATTCCCTCTCATTTAACTTTCAAAAAGTTTCGAATTCACTCACTTTCAGTCAATCAATCAAGCAATCAATCAAATCTATCTATTTGTTTATAACATTCCAAAATTTAGAATTTTGGGATGTTACAAACTACCACCCTTAAAATGAATCTCGTCCTCGAGATTCGGAGAGGCTAGAAAGAATAGGTTAGGGTTTGGGGTCTTCTCAAAGTCCATCGATCATCTCCGAGGTCTCGGGTGCTACCACCCTTAGAAACATTGTTACGGTTCCATCAAAACTCATATACTCCATCCTTATCGTTGACAGTGTCAGTCTTCTCAGATATTAAGGATAATCCCTTCTCTGGCTCTTCCGGTAGTGGCATAACCTTTTCCTCAATTCCTTTGTCCTTTCATCTTGGTAAGGTTATCCCGAAACTGGGTCTTCATAGCTGACAGGTCTGACGCCAATGCTAAACAACTATCGATATCTCGTGGTGGTCAACAATTTATGGTTTCTCCTGCAGGAAATGAATCTGGGTTGATCCTCACCGTATAACCTACGGTTGGCAAAAGCTGTCGTGTACAAGGGAAAAATTACGTATACCATTCTAAGGTTTAACAAGGTTTAATATCGTCGTCTCTCTACTATAGGCAAGTCACTCAGATTTACCATCCCATATAGCAAAACGAATAATAAGAGTAAGTCGGTATGGTGATCAATCCATCCCGCACCCAAATCATTACCATGTATACAGTTTAGCGAATCTCGCATACTAACACTCGGTCAACCTCACAAGCATTGCAGGATTTCTCTTGTCGATGAACCAAGTTCGGAAAATCCATTGATTCTGTAAGCCAAACAAACATCTATCGTTACTTAACAACTCTCAGGTTTTGCGTAAACTCCTATAGAATCGTCGGTTGATACAAGTCGTAACTTCTTCCAGGGTTTTTCCTTCAGCAAGAGTGTGCTTGCTTCTTGGCAGGTCCTGGGGCCTGTGGGTTATGGCCCATCTCATCACTTGCAAATCTTGAACTCATCATCTGGGCAACTGATCATTATCCCAACATCCAACTTCCTGGCATACTTAAAATCCATCCAAATGTACTGTCTCTTTTCCTTATATTTGCACCAAACGGGGACATGATTACTCAGACTCTTCATGGAATTTCCATTGATCCATATTTCCAACATCATACCTCCTTTATATCCAATAACACTTCATTTCTTCATCCTCGTGGGATGTCCCACATACCGTGATAAAACTTATACTTATGAAATCCATACTCCACATCATTATCCTTTCCGCGGTCAAGCGTCCTTATAGGGGAATATTGGCCATCTCTGCATGGCACTTCTTCAACTGGGAAACGTAAAACACATCTTGAACTCCTGACAGTCCTCCGGGTGACTCTAACTTGTTGGCCACTTCTCCATACGCTCCAAAACTCGGTATGGTCCTACAAACCTCGGGGCTAACTGTCCCTTAACTCCAATCCGTTTAACTCCTCGCAGAGGGAACACATGAAGACATGCTCTGTCTCCAATTTCATAGACTACCTCCTTGCGTTTTTAAGTCTGCATAACTCTTCTACCTGGACTGAGCTACCTTCAGTCTATCTCGAATCAACTTAACATTCTCTTCTAACTCCTTGATCACATTTGGTCCAAACAACTGTCGGTCTCCGACTTCATCCCACATACTCTTGGGGCATCACACATATCGAGACAAAACTCGTATTTCATTTTGTCTGAAATCCACTCAGTGGAGTATCCTTATCTTTTCCAGGGGTCAACGGTTCTTACAGGGTACTACCACCCTTAAAATGCACAAATCTTCCATAGACCATATTTCTCATATCCTCAAAAATGGTCAAAATCCTCCTTCATAGAGTAGCAACTCATAAAATCCATATCAGTACCAACGAGGCTAACTTTATTAATTCTAAAATCATTACAATCTCCTGTTTTTCCATTACATGCCTCAATTCAATACCTCTATATAAAAGAAAATGTTCTCACTACCACTACTATATTACTTCTGTTACAAACTCAACTATTTATCACAAGTTTCCTTCTCCTTGGGGCATTCTCTAGCAAAGTGCCCTGCTCCATTACAACAGAAACATATTACTTCGGGCAAGTTTCGAGGTTTCCTTGTGATTATATAGCCTAGTTGGGTCCTTGGCTCCATTTGTGGGCAATTGCTGAGGTAGTGCCCTGACTCCTTGCATTTGTAACAGATGATATGACTCAGGTTCCTCCTGGGCTCCAATCGGTTTCTTTTCCTGGACCTTTCCATTCCAATCATGGCTTCTATTTCCCGTGGGTCATATTCTACTTCCTCTGTCGGGAATTCTACTAGATTCCCGTTCATACAATTCTGGGAGATGTGTCCTTCTTCTCCACATGAATAGCAAGACTTGGTGCAGGGTTTAATTGGTTCTTCTCTGGGTGTGTCCTCCACCTCTTTCTTCATCACAGGTTCTTCTAAACCTTCCATGAGAGCTCCTTTCATTGCTTCTTCCTTCAGCTGGATGGTTCGTTGTACCATGGGGTAAATGTGACACTGAGCAGGGTAGTGGGTAGTCCCTTGACACAAGAAACAAGTAATCTGTCTAGTTGGGCATTCTTCAGTTGGGTGACTTCCTTCACAATTAGGGCATTCATCCTTGTGTTCCTTATGGGTGTGCCCGATTTCTCCACAAATCTTGCATGCACAAGGTTTCTTCATATCCTTTCCATAAGGCTTCAACTTCTGGGACACAAACTGAGACTTTAGCAAGGTCAACTTAAATTCTTTCCAAGTGGTTACTCCTTGCCATCCATTGATGGTTTGGTACATCCTCCACCAAGTAGCAGCACCTCTTTCAAAGCATTGAAGAGCATGCTGGGCCATATCCTTTCCGACTATAGGGTTGTTCTCCATATGAGCCTCCATGTTCTGAATCCATCGGTCTGTCTCCAATTGACTCATCGGTCCAGAAAATACAAGCTTATCGCCATTCATCCTCTATTGGGTTCAAGGGTTTGGGGTGAGATAAGAGAGATCAAGAGAGAGGAATGCACACAATACAAGCAAAAGTTTTGAAAAGACAGATTTTGTTGTGGCTGTCGAAAAAACATCAAACAAATGACAGCTCACAAACGTTGCATCTAACGTAGGTATATAATAGGGGTTTGGTCTTCTAAAGGTCAATGAATCTTCAACGTCTCCAAACTCTTCAAGTCATGTTCATGTCTCCGATGGCTTCTTCCAATCGTGCTTGTCCTGCTCAAGTTCTTTTGCCAGATCATCTCTGTTGACGCGAAGTCTCTCGCGACGTCCTTCAATATTTCTGGAGTTACGTTCCAACTGCCAGTTTCAACATCCTTGACATGATCCATGATCCTACTGTCCTTCAGTTATTGTCAAATCTCCGGTATCTCGATGTTTTGCTCCTTCATCTTGTCTACTTTCAGCTTCTGGGTCCTGAGTTCTTCACCAATTGCCTTATTGTCAAATATTGCTTCTTGTAGGTCCATCTTAACTTCCTGATGTAACACTCCAGATCCTGGTGAATACAACAGCTAAGGTTAACACTCCAATGTTTGCAGATAGATGCTCCATCAGCTTTCTACCATCCAATCCTTCCATGCATCTGCATGCTTAACTCCGCACGGTGACAATAGCATAGGCGGGCGATAACATCATGGATAGTCGTGTTTTTTTTTCCTCTTGTCATTTCCATGAGTTAATAACTCCTGCCTTAGGGTTCTCTTGACAAAACTTTGAGTTACTAACTCTCCATGCTCCGGTCTTTCTCCGATACACCTTGATCTCGGTATTGATAACTTCCATAGTCTGCCAGGTTCCATAAAGGTAGCCTTCCTGGGTCATACAAATTTGGGAATTCTTCAGAGCCTTCAAATTCTCCAAGTCTTCGGAGTCTTCAACAGTTGTAGTTTCCATTTACACGGTAAAATCCTCTTCATTCCAAATGGTCTTAGTTGTCCGATATCTTGTCTCCTTGGAGTGG
>NC_041382.1:666573870-666585399 GCF_002162155.2 Triticum dicoccoides | reverse complement strand
GGGTGTGGCGGCGCGGCGTGGGGCGGCGGAGAGGAGAGGAGAGGTGTTGGTTTGATGTGTTTAGAGGGGGGGGGTGCTTGGGTATTTATATTGGGGAGGGGAGGGTTTTGCTTGGAGTAGGGGACAAGAAATAGATTAGAATTAGGAAACAAGAGGAAAAGATCTAGAAATAGATACGGAATAAACGAACATAGGACAAGAGTCCTACTAAGACTAGGAAAGCAAGAAGCGGCGGCTCCCTGGTGCACGCGCGCTATGGCCTCTTGGCCGGCCGGCGGCTAGCGGCTTGGGCCTTTGGCCCAAGGCGCTGCGGATTTTTTTTTTAACGGTCTCGCGCGCAGAAAAATAAATAAAAGAAAATCTAAACGAACTCCAAAATTAATAAAGTAAATTTTTCCTGACTCCTAAAAATGAGCCGAACAAAATGAACTTTTCTCCGGACCTAAAATAAAATTTTCAAAAACGCGCATTTTCCCTATCCGAATAAAATGCAAATAAAACTCCGGCAAACTAAATTTGATCTATTTATTAAATCTTCATTTTCCTAAATTTGGGAAAGTCATATTATTCCCTCTCTTATATTTTTGATAACGGAAAATAATTGAAGATGAAATAAATAAATCAAATGATCCTCTTTTCAATTCGAGAAAACTCTCAAATATGAAAATAACGAAATCTCCAACTCTCTCCAAGGGTCCTTGAGTTGCGTGAAATTTCTAGGATCGACCAAAATGCAAGAAAATAAAATATGCATGATGATCTATTCCAAATTGAAAATAAATTCAAAGGGGCTTTGGATTTAATTCTTTGAAACTCCCAACTCATATTTCATATAATTTGAAGAAGTCATTTTATCTTCTCTCGTGAAAATCATTGAGTCGCATAAAGTTTCAGAATTGGGATATTTCCAATGAAATTCAAATATTCTCAACACCCCTTGTCATTTAAAATGGAAGAAGTCATGTCATCTTCTCTCCAGGGTTTTTGTGATGAAAGGAATTTGAATTCCCGAAGATCATAAAAGCAAAATTGAAAGTTTGGGAAAGTCCTTTTATTCCCTCTCATTTAACTTTCAAAAGGTTTCGAATTCACTCACTTTCAGTCAATCAATCAAGCAATCAATCAAATCTATCTATTTGTTTATAACATTCCAAAATTTAAAATTTTGGGATGTTACAGCCACAAATAAGTTACACTATCATTATTAACTTTGCATCTTTTGGCTTCAATATTATGAATATGTGTATCACTATGATCGAGATCCAACAAACTATTTTCATTGGGTGTATGACCATCGAAGGTTTTATTCATGTAAATAGAACAACAATTATTCTCTGACTTTAAATGAATAACTGTATTGCAATAAACATGATCACATCATATTCATGCTCAACGCAAACGCCAAATAACATTTATTTAGGTTTAACACTAATCCTGAAAGTATATGGAGTGTGCGATGATGATCATATCATTCTTGGAACCACTTCCAACACACCTCGTCACTTCACCCTTAACTAGTTTCTGTTCATTCTGCAACTCCCGTTTTGAGTTACTACTCTTAGCAACTGAACCAGTATCAAATACCGACGGGTTTGCTATAAACACTAGTAAAGTACACATCAATAACATGTATATCAAATATACCTTTGTTCACTATGCCATCCTTCTTATCCACCAAGTATCTAGGGCAGCTCCACTTCCAGTGACCATTTCCTTTGCAGTAGTAGCACTCAGTTCCAGGCTTGGGTCTAGCTTTGGTCTTCTTCATGGGAGCAGCAACTTGCTTGCTATTCTTCTTTGAAGTTCCCTTTCTTTCCCTTTGCCCTTTTCTTGAAACTAGTGGTCTTGTTAACCATGAACACTTGATGCTATTTCTTGATTTCTACCTTCGCCGATTTGAGTATCGCGAAGAGCTTGGGAATTAATTTCGTCATCCCTTGCATATTATAGTTCATCGCGAAGTTCTAGTAACTTGGTGATAGTGACTAGAGAACTCTGTCAATCACCTTTTTATCTGGAAGATTAACTCCCACTTGATTCAAGCGATTGTAGTACTCAGACAATCTGAGCACATGCTCACTGGTTGAGCTATTCTCCTCCATCTTGTAGGCAAAGTACTGTCAGAGGTCTCATACCTCTCGACACGGGCATGAGTATGAAATACCAATTTCAACTCTTAGAACATCTCATATGTTCCATGGCGTTCAAAACGTTTTTGAAGTCCCGGTTCTAAGCCGTAAAGCATGGTGCACTAAACTATTAAGTAGTCATCATACCGAGCTTTGTCAAATGTTCATAACGTGTGCATATGCTCCTGCAATAGGTCTGTCACCTAGGGGTGCATCAAGGACATAATTCTTCTATGCAGCAATGAGGATAATCCTCAGATCACAGATCCAATCCGTATCATTGCTACTAACATCTTTCAACTTTATTTTCTCTAGGAACATATCAAAAATAAATGGGAAGCTATATCACAAGCAATTTATCTACAACATAGATATGCAAATACTATCAGGACTAAGTTCATGATAAATTTAAAGTTCAATTAATCATATTACTTAAGAACTCCCACTTAGATAGACATCCCTCTAATCATCTAAGTGATCACGTGATCCAAATCAACTAAACCATGTCCGATCATCACGTGAGATGGAGTAGTTTCAATGGTGAACATCATTATGTTGATCATATCTACTATATTATTCACGCTCGACCTTTCGGTCTCAGTGTTCCGAGGCCATATCTGCATATACTAGGCTCGTCAAGTTTAACCTGAGTATTCTGCGTGTGCAACTATTTTGCACCTGTTGTATGTGAACGTAGAGCTTCTCACACCCGATCATCACGTGGTGTCTCAGCACTTAGAACTTTCGCAACGGTTCATACTCAGGGAGAACACTTATACCTTGAAATTTAGTGAGAGATCATCTTATAATGCTACCGTTGATCTAAGCAAAATAAGATGCATAAAAGATAAACATCACATGCAATCAAAATATGTGACATGATATGGCCATTATCATCTTGTGCCTTTGATTTCCATCTCCAAAGCATCGTCATTATCTCCATCGTCACCGGCATGACACATGATCTCCATGATCTTGATCTATATCAATGTGTTGTCACATGGTCGTCTCGCCAACTATTGCTCCTGCAACTATTGCTATCGCATAGCAATAAAGTAAAGCAATTATTTGGCACTTGCATCTTATGCAAATAAAGAGACAACCATAAGGCTTCTGCTAGTTGCTGATAATTTCAAAAAACATGATCATCTCATACAACAACTTATATCTCATCACGTCTTGACCATATCACATCACAACATGCCCTGCAAAAACAAGTTAGACGTCGTCTACTTTGTTGTTGCAAGTTTTACGTGGCTGCTACAGGCTGAGCAAGAACCGTTCTTATCTACGCATCAAAATCACAGCGATAGTTCGTCAAGTTAGTGTTGTTTTAACCTTCTCAAGGACCGGGCGTAGCCACACTCGGTTCAACTAAAGTTGGAGAAACTGACACCCGCCAGCCACCTATGTGCAAAGCACGTTGGTTGAACCAGTCTCGCGTAAGCGTACGCGTAATGTCGGTCTGGGCCGCTTCATCCAACAATACCGCCGAACCAAAGTATGACATGCTGGTAAGCAGTATGACTTATATCGCTCACAACTCACTTGTGTTCTACTCGTGCACAACATCAACGCATAAAACCTAGGCTTGGATGCCACTGTTGGGGAACGTAGTAATTTCAAAATTTTCCTACGCACACGCAAGATCATGGTGATGCATAGCAAAGAGAGGGGAGAGTGTTGTCCACGTACCCTCATAGAACGAAAGCGGAAGCGTTAGCACAACGCGGTTGATGTAGTCGTACGTCTTCACGATCCGACCGATCCAAGTACCGAACGCACGACACCTCCGAGTTCAGCACACGTTCAGCTTGATGATGTCCCGCGAACTCCGATCCAGCAAAGCTTCACAGGAGAGTTCCGTCAGCACAACAGCGTGGTAACGGTGCTGATGTTGCTACCGACGCAGGGCTTCGCCTAAGCACCGCTACGATATGACCGAGGTGGAATATGGTGGAGGGGGCACCGCACACGGCTGGGAGAGATCAACTGATCAACTTGTGTGTCTAGAGGTGCCCCCCTGCCCCTATATATAAAGGAGCAAGGGGAAGGCCGGCCGGCCCTCTATGGGCGCGCCAGGAGGAGGAGTCCTCCTCCTAGTAGGAGTAGGACCCCCCTTTCCTACTCCTACTAGGAGGAGGAAAGGAAGGAGGAGAAGGAGGAAAAGGAAGAAAGGGGGGCCGGCCCCCTAGTCCAATTCGGTTTGGGATAGGGGGCCGCACGCCCTACCTCCTGTCTTCCACCACTTGGCCACCTGTGTGCAAATCACGTCGGCAGAACCAGCCTCGCGTAAGCGTACGCGTAATGTCGGTCCGGGACGCTTCATCCAACAATACTGCCGAACCAAAGTATGACATGCTGGTAAGCAGTATGACTTGTAATGCCCACAACTCACTTGTGTTCTACACATGCATATAACATCTACGCATAAAACCTGGCTCTGATACCACTGTTGGGGAACGTAGTAATTTCAAAAAAAATTCCTACGCACACACAGGATCATGGTGATGCATAGCAATGAGAGGGGATAGTGTTATCCACGTACCCTCGTAGACCGAAAGCGGAAGCGTTAGCACAACGCAGTTGATGTATTCGTACGTCTTCATGATCCGACCGATCCAAGTACCGAACGTACGACACCTCCGAGTTCAGCACACGTTCAGCTCGATGATGTCCTGCAAACTCCGATCCAATAGAGCTTCACGGGAGAGTTCCGTTAGCACGACAGCGTGGTGACGGTGATGATGTTGCTATCGATGCAGGGCTTCGCCTAAGCACCGCTACGATATGATCGAGATGGAATATGGTGGAGGGGGCACCGCACACGACTGGAATAGATTAATAGATCAACTTTTGTGTCTAGAGGTGCCCCCTGCCCCCGTATATAAAGGATCAAGGGAGGAGGAAGCCGACCCTAGGAGGGGCGCGCCAAGGGAGTAGGATTCCTACTCCTAGTAGGAGTAGGTTTCCTCCTTTCCTAGTCCAACTAGGAGAAGGGAGGAAAGGAGGGAAGATGAGAAGGAAGGGAGAGGGGGGCCGCGCCCCAAACCCCTTGTCCAATTCGGACTGGGCTTGGGAGGGGCGCGCGCCACCTCCTAGCTGTTGCCTCTCCTTCCCACTAAAGCCCATTAAGGCCCAACACTTCTTCCCCGTATTCCCGTAACTCCCTGGTACTCCGAAAAATACCCGAATCACTCGGAACCTTTCCGATGTCCGAATATAGTCGTTCAATATATCGATCTTTACGTCAAGACCATTTCGAGACTCCTCGTTATGTCCCCGATCTCATCCAGGACTCCGAACTACCTTCGGTACATCAAAACACATAAACTCATAATACAAATCATCACCGAACTTTAAGCGTGCGGACCCTACGGGTTCGAGAACTATGTAGACATGACTGAGACACGTCTCCAGTCAATAACCAATAGCGGAACCTGGATGCTCATATTGGCTCCCACATATTCTATGAAGATCTTTATCGGTCAAACCGCATAACAACATACGTTGTTCCCTATGTCATCGGTATGTTACTTGCCCGAGATTCGATCGTCGGTATCTCAATACCTAGTTCAATCTTGTTATCGGCAAGTCTCTTTACTCGATCTGTAATACATCATCCCGCAACTAACTCATTAGTTACAATGCTTGCAAGGCTTATAGTGATGTGCATTACCGAGTGGGCCCAGAGATACCTCTCCGGCAATCAGAGTGACAAATCCTAATCTCGAAATACGCCAACCCAACAAGTACCTTTGGAGACACCTGTAGAGTACCTTTATAATCACCCAGTTAATTGTGATGTTTGGTAGCACACAAAGTGTTCCTCCGGTAAACGGGAGTTGCATAATCTCATAGTCATAGGAACATGTATAAGTCATGAAGAAAGCAATGGCAGAATACTAAACGATCAAGTGCTAAGCTAACGGAATGGGCCAAGTCAATCACATCATTATCCTAATGATGTGATCCCGTTAATCAAATGATAACTCATGTCTATGGCTAGGATACATAACCATCTTCGATCAACGAGCTAGTCAAGTATTGGCATACTAGTGACACTCTATTTGTCTATGTATTCACACATGTATCATGTTTTCGGTTAGTACAATTCTAGCATGAATAACAAACATTTATCATGATATAAGGGAATAAATAATAACTTTATTATTGCCTCTATGGCATATTTCCTTCAGCTGTGGTGTTCTAGGTGGCGTGAGTTGCGAAACTATTCCACATCGTTTCAAATGAAGACCAAACTCGTAACTCAAATATTCGTCTCCGCGATCAGATCGTAGAAACTTTATTTTCTTGTTATGATGATTTTCCACTTCACTCCGAAGTTCTTTGAACTTTGCAAATGTTTCAGACTTATGTTTCATCAAGTAGATATACACATATCTGCTCAAATCATCTGTGAAGGTCAGAAAATAACGATACCCGCTGCGAGCCGCAACACTTATCCGATCACATACATCAGTATGTATTATTTCCAATAAGTTAGTTGCTCGCTCCATTGTTCCGGAGAACGCAATCTTAGTCATCTTGCCCATGAGGCATGGTTCGCAAGCATCAAGTGATTCATAATCAAGTGAATCCAAAAGTCCATCAGCATGGAGTTTCTTCATTCGCTTTACACCAATATGACCTAAACAGCAGTGCCACATATAAGTTGCACTATCATTATTAACTTTGCATCTTTGGCTTCAATATTATGAATATGTGTATCACTACGATCGAGATTCAATAAACCATTTATATTCAGTGTATGACCATAGAAGGTTTTATTCATTTAAATAGAACAACAATTATTCTTTGACTTAAATGAATAACCACATTGCAATAAACATGATCCAATCATATTTATGCTCAACGCAAACACCAAATAACATCTATTTTAGGTTCAACACTAATCCCGAAGGTAAAGGGATTGTCGATGGTGATCTTATCAACCTTGGAATCACTTCCAACTCACATCATCACCTCACCCTTAACTAGTCTCTATTTATTTTGTAACTCTCGTTTCAAGTTACTCTTAGAAACTGAACCCGTATTAAATACTGAGGGGTTGTTATAAACACTAGTAAAGTACACATCAATAACATGTATATCAAATATACCTTTGTTCACTTTGCCATCCTTCTTATCCGCCAAGTATCTAGGGCAGTTCCACTTCAAGTGACCATTTCCTTTGAAGTAGAAGCACTCAGTTTCAGGCTTGGGTCTATCTTTGGGCTTCTTCATGGGAGTGGCAACTTGCTTGCCATTCTTCTTAAAGTTCCCTTTCTTTCCTTTGCCCTTTTACTTGAAACTAGTGGTTTTGTCAACCATCAACATTTGATGCTTTTCTTGATTTCTACCTTCGTCGATTTCAGCACCACGAAGAGCTCGGGAATCATTTTCGTCATCCCTTGCATATTATAGTTCACCATGAAGTTCCAGTAACTTGGTGATAGTGACTACAGAACTATGTCAATCACTATTTTATATGGAAGATTAACTCCCACTTGATTCAAGCGATTGTAGTACTCAGACATACTGAGCACATGCTCACTGGTGGAGCTATTCTCCTCCATCTTGTAGGCAAAGTACTTGTTAGAGGTCTCATACCTCTCGACTCGGGCATGAGTCTGAAATACCAATTTCAGCTCTTGGAACATCTTATATGCTTCGTGGTGTTCAAAACATTTTTGAAGTCCCGGTTCTAAGCTGTAAAGCAAGGTGCACTAAACTATTAAGTAGTTATCATACCGAGCTTGCCAAACGTTCATAACGTTCGCATCTGCTCCTGGAATAGGTCCGTCACCTAGCGGTGCATCGAGGACATAATTCTTTTGTGCCACAATGAGGACAATCCTCAGATCACGGACCTAGTCCGCATCATTGCTACTATCATCTTTCAACATAGTTTTTCTCTAGGAACATATCAAAAATAAATGGGGAGCTACATCACGAGCTATTGATCTACAACATAGTTATGCAAATACTATCAGGACTAAGTTCATCATAAATTAAAGTTCAATAAATCATATTACTTAAGAACTCCCACTTAGATACATATCCCTCTAATCATCTAAGTGATCACGTGATCCAGATCAACTAAACCATGTCCGATCATCACGTGAGATGAAGTAGTTTTCAATGGTGAACATCACTATGTTGATCATATCTACTATATGATTCACGCTCAACCTTTCGGTCTCTAGTGTTCCGAGGCCATATCTACATATGCTAGGCTCGTCAAGTTTAACCCAAGTATTTTGCGTGTACAAAACTAGCTTGCACCCATTGTATTTGAACGTAGAGCTTATCACACCCGATCATCACGTGGTGTCTCGGCACGATGAACTGTAGCAATGGTGCATACTCAGGAAGAACACTTGTACCTTAAAATTTAGTGAGAGATCATCTTATAATGCTACCGCCGTACTAAGAAAAATAAGATGCATAAAGGATAAACATCACATGCAATCAATATAAGTGATATGATATGGCCATCATCATCTTGTGCCTTTGATCTCCATCTCCAAAGCACCGTCATGATCACCATCGTCACCGGCTTGACACCTTGATCTCCAACGTAGTATCGTTGTCGTCTCACTAGCTATTGCTTCTACGACTATCGCTATCGCTTAGTGATAAAGTAAAGCAATTACATGGCAATTGCATTTCATACAATAAAGTGACAACCATATGGCTCCTGCCAGTTGCCGATAACTTTGTTACAAAACATGATCATCTCATACAATAATTTATATAATCATGTCTTGACCATATCACATCACAACATGCCTTGAAAAAACAAGTTAGACGTCATCTACTTTGTTGTTGCAAGTTTTACATGGCTGCTACGGGCTTAGCAAGAACCGTTCTTACCTACGCATCAAAAACCACAACGCGGTATAGTGATTGCTTTTTGATCTTCAGAAAGAACCCTGTTCATTGAATCTGATTCAACTAAAGTTGGAGAAACAGATACCCACTAGCCACCTGTGTGCGAAGCACGTCGGTAGAACCAGTCTCGCATAAGCGTACGCGTAATGTCGGTCTGAGCCGCTTCATCCAACAATACCACTGAATCAAGAATCAACTAGTGACGGCAAGCAATACGTATATACCCACGCCCACAACTCCTTTGTGTTCTACTCATGCATATAACATCTACGCATAGACCTGGCTCTGATGCCACTGTTGAGGAACGCAGTAATTTCAAAAAAAAATCCTGCACACACGCAAGATCCATCTAGGTGATGCATAGCAACAAGCGGGGAGAGTATGTCCACGTACCCTCGTAGACTGAAAGAGGAAGCGTTTAGTAATGCGGTTGATGTAGTCGAACGTCTTCGCGATCCAACCGATCCAAGTACCGAACGCACGGCACCTCCGTGATCTGCACACGTTCAGCTCGGTGACGTCCCTCGTACTCTTGATCTAGCTGAGGCCGATGGAGAGTTTCGTCAGTACGACGGCGTGGTGACGATGATTATGAAGTTACCGATGCAGGGCACCGCACACGGTTAAGATCAACTTTGATGTGTTCTAGGGTGCCCCCCTCCCCACGCATATAAAGGAGGGATGGGGAGACCGGCCGGCCCTCATAGGCGCGCCAAGGGGGGGGGGAACCTCCTCCTAGTAGGAGTAGGACTCCCCCCTTTCCTAGTCCTACTAGGAAGGAGGGGGAAGAGAAGGAAGGAGGGGGCACCGCCCCTCCCCCTAGTCTAGTTCGGACTAGGCCCATGGGGGCCGGCGGCCAGCTCTTGGCATCCCCTCTCTCCCCCCTAGGCCCAATATGGCCCATTACTTCTCTAGTGGTTCCGATAACCCTTCCGGCACTCCGATATTTATGCGGTAACCCCCGGAACTCATCCAGTGTCCGAATAACATCGTCAAATATATCATTATTTCTGTCTCGACCATTTCGAGACTCCTCGTCATGTCTGTGATCACATCGGGGACTCCGAACTACCTTTGGTACATCAAAACACATAAACTCATAATACCGATCGTCATCAAACGTTAAGCGTGCGGACCCAACGGGTTCGAGAACTATGTAGACATGACCGAGACTCATCTCCGGTCAATAACCAATAGCGGAACCTGGATGCTCATATTGGTTCCTACATATTCTATGAAGATCTTTATCGGTCAAACCGCATAACAACATATGTTGTTCCCTTTGTCATCGGTATGTTACTTGCCCAAGATTCGATCATCGGTATCATCATACCTAGTTCAATCTCATTACCGGCAAGTCTCTTTACTCGTTCTGTAATGCATCATCCTATAACTTACTCATTAGTCACATTGCTTGCAAGGCTTATAGTAATGTGCATTACCGAGAGGGCCTAGAGATACCTCTCCGACAATCGGAGTGACAAATCCTAATCTCGATCTATGCCAACACAACAAACACCATCTGAGACACCTGTAGATCACCCAGTTACGTTGTGACGTTTGATAGCACAGTAAGTGTTCCTCCGGTATTCGGGAGTTGCATAATCTCATAGTCATAGGAACATGTATAAGTCATGAAGAAAGCAATAGCAAGAAACTAAATGATCATAGTGCTAAGCTAACGGATGGTCTTGTCCATCACATCATTCTCTAATGATGTGACCCCATTCATCAAATGACAACACATGTCTATGGCTGGGAAACTTAACTATCTTTGATTAATGAGCTAGTCAAGTAGAGGCATACTAGGGACACTCTGTTTGTCTATGTATTCACACATGTATCAAGTTTCCAGTTAATACAATTCTAGCATGAATAATAAACATTTATCATGATATAAGGAAATATAAATAATAACTTTATTATTGCCTCTAGGGCATATTTCCTTCACCTAATGGGCCATAGTCACTACAAAAAAAACACACATCCGTGACATTTTGGGCCGAACGATTTTTTTCCTGTCATACATATGGCACTTCTATGACGATAATTATGAAAAAACCCGGTATCATCATAGATGTGGTGGGCTCCTACTTCTATGACAAAAAATCATGACAGAAAATGGGCTTTTCGTCCTGGGCGGGCCGGAGACGCAGGTGCATGACATTCTTTGGGCCGTCCATGACGGAAAAAACCGTGGTAGAAGCAAGGGCGAGGAAAATTTCGGGGAGTTCCCGGTTACGGTGGGAGGTCGGGGGCCGAGCGATGCGTGTTTCTCTCGTACACGTACGCACGTGTGTGCGAGGCGTTGGATCTAACTGAACCCGAGCGAGCCGTTGGGCTCTAACTGAACCCGAGCGATTGCATTGCTGGCTACGCGTTACTGAACCCGAGCGATCAATCGATGGCTGTTAACTGAACCCGACCGAGTGATTCCTTCGCTACTGCTGCTAACTGAAGCCGATCGATGCTGCCTCTGGATGAACAGTGAGCGTTGCGGGGG